>NW_028278209.1:0-177489 GCF_059751315.1 Micrasema longulum
TGTGTTATTAAGATTATTCAATGATCCAAAAAACGTATTATTTGTTAAGTTTTATTGTAGTATTTTTTTCGTTTTCATTATTACCTAGCTAAATACTAGCCAATTTATGTTTGTGTTAAATTATTCTTAATTTTACTTTGTTATATTTATATTTAGAGCATGAGAGTTTCTCGCTTTAATTGTTATCTTTTATTTGTTATCTTGAATATTTTATGTTTTTTTTTAAACTTTTTTGTGGGTTTCTTAAAAAATATTTTACTTTTAGTTATTTGTTTAGTTTTGATTATTCAGTTGAATTATATAGTTTTTATTTCATATTATATAAAACATAATGAATTGTTCACTGTTGTGATTATTTTTGTTAAACTTTTTATTGTAATGAACTCAAACATTAGTCCAGAGTTTACTTCTTCCACTCCTTGACTATGCGGATGTATGTTATCCAGATGCTAACTCTGAATTACTAGATAAGTAAGAACGATTGAAGAATATTTGTATTCGTTATATCTTTGATCTTCGCAAATTTGATCACATAACCGAGTATCGCACGCAACTACTCTGGCTTAGTAATAGGCATAGAAGAAACATTCACATTCTATCATTTCTACACCATATTTTTAAAAATCCCACTTCGCCTATTTATCTGAGAGAGCTTATCCAACCTCTTCCACAACACGGACTATCTGTTCGTTCTAGTAACGAGAGAACCCTTTTAATACCCTGTCATCGCTCTAATTTTTTTGCCTCCTCTTTCACGGTAGAAGCCGCTCGATTGGGGAATAATCTACCCACTAATGTTAGAGACGCCCCTTCTTTATTTACATTCAAGTCAAGATTGAAATGTCACTATCTTAATTTTTAAATTGTATTTTATCCTTCTTCTTTCCTTCCCGTCTCCTCTTTTCTCTTCATAAGTAAAGTGTAAAATTTTAAAATATATTTTTATTTTGATAATCTTTGTCTTTATTTTTTGTATAAAATTGTAAGATTCAATATGTCCATGTATTTATAATTTCCTCAAACTGAACGGTTTGGGTAGGTAGGAAGAAATTGCCTTAAGGCAATATGCCTGCCCTCATATGTATATTTATTGTATATGTATATAAAGTGTCAAATAAAAATACACTACTCTTAAGATAATATTTAGTTTTACATAAATTATCCTTACATCTAAAAATGCCCATTAGAGGGTGAAAGCGCTAATTGGTCAAAATAAATTAGTGGAAGTGTACCAAGTATTTTTTAAATTAGTAACTTATATCTAAATATTAGTTGTTTCATTATTACAGATATTTTAATTTTTTTGCCGCAACAGGTCAGAAGATCCAATTACAGTGGTAAATTACAATATAGACTTGAGAAAAATCACATTTAATTTCTGTGTTCTCACCGTGAATCAAAGACGGAACTTTCCACGCAGGATTCAGAAGTCTGAACCACTACACCATGGAGGCCGTCAGAGGGTATAATCACCTAAATTGCAATTTCGAGTAGTGAACAAAAGTAAATTATTTTCGGAGATAAACACACACATGTAACCAACTTTTAAGTCGGCCGATATTTTTTTTTTACGATTTTCATCCATATTTTTAAAACATGTTATTATTAAAAGATTGTTTTATGGAAATTTCGGGTGAGCTTCTTTTGTATGACCTGACGATAACGACAATCATCGATAAATTTCTTACAGATTTTCATATTATCGTAAGTTATTGACAGTGTAAAACGATGTGGGTGCCATGTTTGTCAACAGTAATCATTCTTACATCATTTGGCAGCTTTGAATGGCGTCAGCCTTTTACGGCAGTTGTCGAAATGTAATAAAAAAGTTAAAACTGGCACAAAAGCCCGTTTAACAATAGCTTTTCTGCAAGTAACGACAGTAGTTCCTTGGTGGTGAATAAAAACTTACCTTCTAGTATATGGGAAGTTAATGCTTCTTGCCTGGCGTGGACAAATGTATCGCGGAGGCGTAAACTGCAAGCGAATAGCATAAACTACCAAAACAGGGCTGCCTAAATTCCTTTGTAATTTAAATAAACTTTTAAAGAATGAGTACGTGCAAATAAAAGAAAAGTACGATATTTTACCCCCTAAAATGCTTATCGAGACTGACAGATTACAACAAAGATGGAGGAGAACCTTTTTGAGAAGTCTAAACATTTACAAAACTTAAATTGACTAGTTAAGGTGATAATTTTGCATACTGTGCAATATTCACCATTATGTAAACGTATGTTCAATTTGATAATTTGATTATTTTGACAAAAAAATTTAAATCCGTTATGTTCAATATATATATATTTTATTCATTACGATTTTTTTTACCTTACATTAGATTGCATACAAACAGATTACATAATAAAATTAAAAACCCACATAGGCAAAGCCTGTCCGATGTTAGTACGTTTTCGGAAAAAATTATATTGTGACAAATACAAAAAAAAATAAAACCATTTTTAACAGCTATACAAAATACTTATCTTCATTAGAAATATTTCTTTAGAAATTGCCTCTGTTAAGCTCCGTTGTGGTTACAAGACCATACAAATAATATAATAATAATAAAAAATTTTAACAATTTTTATAGCGCCGTTTTCGTGGGTAATCTTCAAGGGCACTCATAATGTACTGTGCAAGTAACAGTTTGGACTGTTTTCCACAATCCTGTAGCAAGGGGTAGGTGTTGGCCGTGTCTCGCTGCCGTCGTCGCTCTCGGGTTCGTAAATCCCGAAAGTTATAAAGTCTCGAAATCCCTCTCAAGTCCGGTGTCACTGCGTAGGTTGGTGGAAGATACTGGTTTGTAGTCCTGGGGTGAAGCGATGGTCAATTCCAAGGTGTAGATCCAGTAGTAGAGCGGGAGGTCGGGCGGGGTGACGAAATGAAACGATCTGACTAACGTGATGTCTCGAGGCGAACTCAATATTTATTATTTAAAATGTACACATTAAATAGGGCGTGTTGCGGGCTCCCGCTACCGGCGTTAGGCTAATACGGGAGTGGGGGGGTGGGGGGGATACCGCTCCCACTATACCCGGCCGACGCGCCTCCCTCAAAGTGCATATAGAGTAGGTGCCGGCGCTCGGCTCGGTCACTTCGCTGGGAGCCGTCACACGCGCCAAATCAATTACAAAAATGCCTTTCTAAAGGCAAACATTAGTCTCGTTTACAAAAAATGCCTTTTTTAAGGCAGTCCTTAGTCTCGTTTACACAAATGCAAATCCCATTTTTAGGGCAATAATTGGTCAAACGTCTAGCTTCAGGCCCTGTAACACAAATTTCTACTTTATAGTACCCCGGTGTCGCTAAAGTCAGACTCGAAAGTGGAATATTCATCCTTTATTGTAGGTCCAACATTTAGCCTACAGATACCGGGGGCCCTAACTATATTATTGCATATTTGATTCATATTTCTAACCGTCCGTTACACATGTATTACACCTTATTTTGTTAAATATTATTTTAATTTAATATGATTTCAAAAGTATTTACCATGGTAGTAAGCAATATATTGAGTTTTTCTAATGACATTTCTTGGTTGAACTGCATTTAAATTATAATGATAAAAATACGTATTTAGTATTAGTTTAACCAGTAACCGGGTTTTGCTGTGACCGACATCGTCAGACTGGTGGGAGACTAAACAAGTTTCTTTGTTGTATAGAAGTGCAAACACGGGTTGTAAATTATGATTTTATATAATTATGGGAATAAAAGAATTTAAATTAAAATAATTTAAGTATAAAGTTATAACAATTGTCTGACATTAAGCTTTGTTTGAAAGTATATAATAAAAACAAATGTATAATTTGATGAAATTTTATGATAAAAGTGTATTTAAATAGTGTTTAAACTACAACAGGGGCCGCTGGTTGGTCGGACCAGTCTTCGATGTCAGTCATGACAAAACCCAGTCCACACAAAACTACAAACGTATTTGTATTATTATATTTTTTTTTTCAAAAGTCGTTTGTGCTGCGAATTGCAATTACACTTGTAGACGCATATTGTGCTACAGTGGTAGATATGAATAAAACCTAACACAATCAATTCAACAAGAATTTATTAAATTAAAAATCAAAATAGTTTTTCTGTCTAAAAGTAAAACTTGAAACGAAGGTAGACCTAGTTTCTCCGTACTTTTTTTCTCTATGGTAAACCAATACGCATGGAATTTTATAATTACACCAAGAATATGTGGAGAATTGAAAAATGACATATGTTAGTATTGAAGCCAACTACCTATAGGCAGAATGGTAAATGATACACCATATGCAAAGTCTCATTTAACCCCAGCCAATGACAGATCATAAGCTATCTTAAAATGCTTAGACTTCCATTTTTTCAACAGCTTAATTTATTTGAAAAAAATATCAAATATTAAAATGAAAGCTAACGCTCAACTTTAAAAAATAATGTTATGAGTTTTTACTAATTACGTCCACCCAATTAATCTTAGGAAGTTCAAAGGTATAAAACTTTAAACGTTCGCTTAACTAGTTATTTCTTGAACTGGAAAACGTTTAGAAATCTACCCACAAACTTGTTAGACCCTAGTTTTGATTATTTGAAAGGATCTTTGACGGTTATTAATGAATGAATAAGATATTTTTGAAGAAATCTTCAAACTATAATAATTTTGTTTTATTTAGGGGTATGTGTTTTATAAATAAATTTGTTGTGATTTAATTTAAATATAAACAAGTACAATTTATTATGAAAAAAATGAAATTAAACTGCAAGTTAAATATCTTAGATTTTCTTTGCAATTCAGATGCACAATTTTTTTTTCTGGGTTATTATGTCGTGTGTCGTTTGTACTCTTTACTGACGTTTTGGATGTTATTACAGCATCCATCATCACGGTTGATGGTATTTGTGCACATAATTGTGTAAGGTTATGTTTTTAGGATTTGTACCTGGTCGTCAGTAAAGAGTACGAATAATACATGGCATAATAACCCAGAAAAACTTATCGTGCAAACTGCGAGTAGTTTAAAGAATACCGTTTAGACTTCTGACTATGTTTTTCCAAGAAGAAAACAGGAAGCAGAACTTTACAGCTCTGGAATGATCGCGATTTAACATAATCTGCAGAAAAACTATAATGTTTTTACCTTATATTTACCATGACTTTGATTTCAGTAAACTGTAGCCTGCAGGATACGAACTTACACAAATCTTGACTAAAAAATGTATTCACGAATACAAAATGATCATTCTTACTCTTCAAATTCCATCCTGGTACGTATGAAATATCACAATAATTATCACTTCATTAAATACATTTATATCAACCCAGCGGAAAATCTAATTTCCGGACTACAGAGATGGTAGGCAAAAGCTCTAACTAGTAAGCTAGAGATGGATTAATCTCAACAAATCTTTCCTTTTTCAAAAATTTAATCTAAGAGAGGAAGTCAAATCTCAAACATTCTTACAGCATCCTGGATTTATATCACATGCATAACTTTATTCTTCGTTCCCCCAGACAAATAAAAAAATTATGTACATAATATTAAATAAATCAAATCCCATGAAATAAGTATGTCTTTTTTTAATTCTCCTTAAATTTATAGATATACCATTTTGAAGTATTATACACGTGCATAAAAAAAAACAAATGAACACATTACACAAAATGAATAAAGTAAACTTATAAATTATACTAACGTTCGCATGACGTCAATTTTTTTAATGTTTTTATTATGGTCAGAAAGTTATGTGGCATTTTTGACGGCATAAATGTGAATCTTTTTACAAGAGATATTTTTGGTAACCCTACAAAAAAATATATACAACGTGTTGGATATTCGTAATGGACAAATAATATCAACCATTATATTCCCATTTGTGAGAAACTCGGCTTATGCCACCGGCAACTTAAAGTTCTAGTTTTTGTGACACTTTCTTCCGCTTTCTTCGCTTCTCCGCAGCCAGGAAACTATAAAACGATAAACAGGATATTTTTTGAGATGACATTTTCTTATTTTAAGGGGCGAAAATATTTGTAGAAGACGTTTAATGCATTATTAATTAGATCACATTTAATTTGTTTTGTAGGACAAATAGGCATGCCTGATTTGCTCTTTTTTTATTGCGAAAACGTAACAATAATTTAATTGCAAACTTTTTGGTTAATCTTTTTTTGGTTATTTTAGGCAAGCCTAATTCGTTCATTTTAATTAATTGTAATAATCGTCATCATTACCACTCTATTCCCACCTAGTAGTGCATAGGGTATTGTATCTCGCCTCTAATCGCAGACTTCCTCGATCATTTCTGTCACATTTAAGTTGAGGTGATCAGATGCCAGTCCAAAAACGATAAAATACTGTAGTTTGCCCACCACATACCGCACACCGCATCTGAGGATTTAAGTCTCCTTGGCAATGTCCACATATGAAGATTCTCATTAATCTCTGTGCTGAAAGAAGGTTATCCAGAAGTACACATTATGTACTTCATTGGATTAAGAAAAAGAGGGAAGATATTTTTTTAAATTATTGTGATAAATTTAATTTGACATGATCAATTCGCCGAAATGATTACAAGACTTTTTAAAAACCTTGAAATCCCAACGAGTATAAACCATTAAAAAAATAATATTGCATGCCCACCCTGTCAGGAATCGAGCCTAGGATCTTTGACAATATACGCAAATGCGATAACCACTACACTACGAGTGGACTTATCTCCACTTAACTTATTTACTTAACTACATTAAGGTATATAACTAGGTCAAAATATGGTCCCTCAACTAGCGGCCAATTGGCATATATTTGAAAGAACGGACTTTATTCTGTTGCGAGCGTTTACCGGCTACTTTTCTCCTTGCAATTACTAAAATGCTTATATGTACGCTAAGATACTGCAAAAATCGATCTGGAAAAGCGATGTTTAAACCTTTCGCCGGTTTTGAGTGTACAAATTTGTCCTCTCGTAAAATAACTCATATATGACTCTTACATATATGTATAAGAATGCATTTGTTGTGACTAATCACTGTCGGTACATATTTGCACATTTTATTGTAGTTAAGGCCATTTTGAAGTATGTAATTAGTTTCGAAAAGTTCTCCTGGCGATCAGTTTTACGTAGAGCTGTCATATGTCACCTGGTTTGTTGGATAAAACTACTACTCCTTTACGAACATCAATATTATAATAATGATGGCAGGTAAGTTCTTTTTTTGTGACATTTTTACTGTTTGATTGTAATGTTGGTTTTTAAATTTATTTTTGTAAATATGTCGTATTGAAAAAATAAAAAGTTATTTATCTTGCAAATCCCTGACTATACAAATTTCTTACACTTATTTTTAATGAAGTTTGAAAAAAAACGAGAAAAATACGCATTAGTTTTCAGGCTTTAAATAACGTTATAACATTACATATTATAGCTATTTAAAAAAACACACATTTAAAAAATTCTATTTTATAAATATAAGGCAGTAAAAAAATATTATAAATAGGGAAAAAATAGACAAAATTCAAACTGAAGGTTAATATGTTTCAAATAACTTATACATTAATGTATTTACACTTTTATTAATAAAGCTTACATAAGAATATGTGTATGCCTATTGCACTATTTCAAGCGTCAAAATAAATCAATAAAATAATTTAAATACTAATTTTCGAAAATTCTACTAAATTTTTTTTCAAGAATCAAAGGGTTAAGTGACTACTTGACACAGTGTACAACATTCAGAATTTTGTGTATATTTGAACATCCACATTTCTTCAATACTTCTATATGTGGCAAAATTTTAACATTGGTTATTAATTCATCACCATCATCATCATTCCATCTCTGCTCCCTAGTTGGAGCATATGATGTCCACAAAAAGCCCCCATGCATCTCTATTTGCTGCCAGCTACTGTGCATCCTCCTAAGTCAGGTTCTCGTCCCGAAGTTCTGCTGACGAACAGTCAGCAGTGGATGTTTAGGACGTCGATATCCTGATTCCTTGTAAAGTAGGCAAGCGTAGTTAAGGTTCTCAGGATGCATCCGCATCCGAGTCTTCTCAGACACCTATTCTCAAAACTCGATATTTTGCAGTTTTAAGCCCTAGCGAGGTGTCATAATTCGCATCCGTAGAGGAGAATAGGTACTATGCAGGCGTTATATAGGCAGCATTCGGTATTTTCTGAGCAAATAGCCGATGTCCAGACAGACTTCATACGATTGAATGTGGCGTTTGCTACTCCTAGCAGCACTACCAGTTTATTTTTAAGTTGCTATTTTCTACAACATGTTTATTTATTTATTTGACAGCTTACGCCTTTAACAAAAAGACACATGTTAGCAAATAATCATTTAAAAGATTCAGATTTTTTTTTTTTTTTATAAGAAGTGAAAGATTTACTTGTTTATTTTATTTAAGAAGATACATAAAAAACTGAAAATATAAAAGGAAAAATAATGAAACCCAGCAGTTTTTTTTTTAAATTTACTTTATGCCATCTTGAAGGAACAGAAGTCGGAAAATAAAATATATTTTGTGATTTTAAACTAAGTTAATATTACAATGCACACATTCGCAGTCATCTTGAGTTTGCATCTGTTGTTTGGAATCCTCGATGTACAATTTATATATCACAACTAGATAAAATACAGAATGGATTCCTTAAACATCTGGATCGTAAATCTCTTACATATTTTGACTCGTATAAAGACTCTTCTTCCTTTCATAGTTTTACTTCCCTTACTAAACGTAGAAGCATTTCTGATCTGTCTTTCCTCATTAAAATTTTTAACAATTTTATCGATAGTTCATATCTCTTGGAGCGTATTTCAATCAATTGTCCCGTAAAGTCAACACGACAAGTTAATTTTTTTTATAATTCATTGCCCAAAAAAAATTATGTTCAAAACTAGTTTATTTATCGTAGCTGCTCCAAATTTAATTTACTTTGTCCCCATTTAGATATTTTTAATACAAAATTTTGTCAAAAAAAACTTTTTGAAACACTAAAGTTTATGTTCATTTAATTATGTTTATTTAATTATAATATAAAAATGTTTAATTGGTCAACTATATTATGAAAAACCCTCTCCTCCACTCTATTTCCTCATCCCTTCACCTTCTTACGAGCTCTTTTTTCTCTCATGTCTTATATAATATATTATTTTTCTCTTTACTGTGTGACATGTTCTATCATTATATTTGTAAAAAACTATAACTGGATGTTGGTTCTATTTTTTATATTTTGTATTATTATATAACAACTGTTGTTTTTCCTTTATAAATAAAAAAAAAAATTTAAAAAATCCTTTTTTTTTTTAAATTATTATTTTTTTTTTTTTGTCTAAAGAACCTTATTATAAAGTGTTACCGAGATAAATACAAAAGTTTAAAGATTGTTGTTTTAATGAGTTGGAGTACATAAATATATTGCTATGGCCCTTATTTGTGTTTTTTTTGTCAAAATTAACCCAATTACATTATTTTATGTAATTTTGCATTCTACATGTTTTTTTTACAAATATTTTAACAAACCTACTTATTCTAAAATAATCTCACATTGATACCAAAAATATTATTTTCATTTTTTTTTCTCATCCTAATTACAATAATTTTAGTACAGAGATGGAAACACCCAATTATTGTGGGTGGATTTTAATAAGTTTTCGACGTTTTCTCGTGAAAACTAATGGTTTATTTATTAGGGAAAATGTCATTGAAAGTATTGTCCATCGCTATCAACTACCTTCTCCCATCTTTCTGGCAGCATATGAATACCATCTCGAAAGAACGACTCATCTTGTCATCCACAAATCAAGTCATATGGAGGTGCTGTTTGCCAGGCCATAAGTCTTTGATCGGAAAAAAATAGTAATCGGAAGGGACAATGTTAGGTGAATACAGCGAGTAGAGTAGGACTCCACATTTGAGCGTTTCCAAGTATGTTTAGACTGCCCTTGCAACATACGGCCGAGCGTTTTCATGCTACAAAACTACTTTATGGAGTCTCCTCGTATTATTGTCGTTTTTCCCTCAATACTTGGTTCAAACGCATCCATTTTGGAATATGGAATAATTGGATGGGGATGTGCAAATGACACACTTATCAAGCAAATAATAATTGTACAAAGAGCTTTAATAAAAATTATCTTAAGAGTCCCAATCAGAACTAGCTCCCTCGGTATATTTGATTGATCTATAAAATAACTTTATGTAAAAACTTTGTTACTATACGCACGTAAACATTATTCTCTACCTTCCGTTACAAATACAAGAGTTACTAGATACTCCACCCTGATGCTGCAAAAAAAATAAAAAATAATACAACCTTCGGTCAAAGAGCCTACTACTCGGTTAAAGTATACAATCTACTTCCATTATCCATAAGGACAATTAGTAAGTTCTCACAATATAAAATTGCTATTAAGAAACGGATAGTGGAAGTGGGTTGCACACGGATCGATGAGTGAATCAAGCCAAATAGGTAAAATGTGTGCACTGTTTATGAATTTTTTTCTATAGGTCTATAAAAATTGGTTATGTTTTTTATGAATATTTTAGTGTTTTATTGTTAATAAACATAATAATGTTAATTATAATTAGGTTATTTGGATTAATTACGTTTTTTTTATTGTTATTATTATGTTAACTTTGTTAAATAGCTAATATTAGGCATGTTTCACATTCCGTAAAATGTTTCCCTCGGCACGGGACACCCCAGTGAGGGAACATTAATACAAACAATGTAAAAGTATAAATAAATAAAAATAAAATAAATTGTAGTCGAAAGTGATCTCCCGTGATTATTTCGTTGATTTCACAATACAATACACCGAGCTGATCATGGTGCAGAGCAGAGATGATACTGATGATGATAATGATGGTCGGTGATGTTTCAACTAAACATGGTTACCGTAGGTCTCGACAAGAATTCTATGTGCCTAATCTGCACATTTAAAAAAAAGTAATGCCGTACAATTTACCGCAAATACTATTTTCTTGGCACGAAATTCGACGTATATAACCATGAAAAAATATGTTGTTTACGCTTCGGCGGAATAACATAATATTACATTATATTCTGTCATTTCAAGCCTAATGGTAGAACTTTACGATTAAGTGGTTGTCGTATTGCCCCATGTAAAAAGGCTTAAATAACGCCTTCTGTCGGGAAACGGGGAGAACATTTATTCAAGTCCCTTTTATTTTGGCCGCGCATATATTATGTAGGTATGCATCGGTATAAATTATTGTTGCAATCTTAACATCCAACGACCTACAACCTGGCATTCCCTTTCTAGTATATCTTGGCCACTCGTCATTACTAGACCTAGTATTTTTCCGCAAGATTATTTATCAACCGCCGCCGCCGCGCCGCTTTTAAATATATTGTGCATCCGATCACGCCAGTGTGGTGTCCAGAAGCTCTCTGCTGAAGACATTCCGCGTTACGCATATCGGTGCCGCATCTTCAATGGTGTCAAGTGTCAGGATCCAACCAAGTGTTACCGAAAAGGGAAAAGACCGGAACAGGTGAGTGCATTCCTATTCTAGTTTATCTTTGTTAGGAGAGTTTGTGAACGATGATTGAAACCGCATATTGCGTCGCTAATGGGGTACTAAGAAAAATTCAGTACACTTAGTTCTTATAGAATCCTCCGCACTCAAACCATAATAATATGAAAATTTATATATATATATATAGATAAAGGTATGCATATGTGTGTATACTGTCTATTCATAAAATTAAGGGGCTATGTATAGCGTGTGAGCTCGCCAATATATGACAGTAAAAATTTTATTGTCTTTGAATTTCCTAGAGTTTTGACCATCGAAAAAAAAGAAGATTGCAAATAAAATCAACAGACAATGGAAATTTGATGTGTATTATTTTAATAGATTGTTTATAACAGAAGTGAGGGAAAGACAAAAACGCACGAATAAGGAATGTTACCTACATTTTATCACAACTGCTGAATATAACATTAACCGAGAACCTAAACTTTTCTGGTCTTTTGTCAAGTCCAAGCGAGCTGGGTGTGATGTGCCTCTTCAAATGTCCTACAAAGATAATTTGGTAATTGGCGGTCAGAATATTTGTAATGCTTTTGCGGAATATTTCCATTCTGAATTTTTGGAAACTAATGCATCTAGTTGTAGTGTTCCTGCCGAAGAAAATAGTGTAATTGATCTTAATGCTATAGAAATAAATGAGTCATTGGTAACAAAATATCTCAAAAAACTTAAAGTCAGCAAGGGTGCTGGCTTTGATGGCATACACCCTTTTTTTATTTCTAAATGTATTAAACAGCTTGCGCGTCCTCTTATTTATCTTTTTCAATTATCAATAAAGGAAGGCGCGTTTCCTGAAATATGGAAAAAGGCAAATATTACACCTGTGCATAAAAAAGGAAATAAGAGTCTTGTAGTAAATTATCGACCCATTTCTCTTCTTCCCATTTTTAGTAAAATCCTTGAAAATATAGTAACCGATCAGCTCTTCGATGTTATAAAACCACATATTAATCCCAATCAACATGGATTCTATAAGAAACGGTCAGTTGAATCAAATCTTTGTGAATTTACCGATATTGTTTTGAATGCAATGGATGCAGGTTTTCAGGTAGACGTTTTATATACGGATTATTCAAAGGCTTTCGATAAAATAAGTCATTCGGTCTTACTTCGCAAGCTTTGGAACATTGGTATACGGGGGAATCTGTATCGTTGGATATGTTCCTACATTAGTAACCGCAGTCAATCGGTCTCACTCAAGGGATTTAATTCATCATTTAAACCAATCCCATCAGGTGTCCCTCAAGGTTCGCATCTTGGACCCTTATTTTTTATTATTTATATCAATGATATAAGTTTATGCATTCAAAACTCAAATTTTTTGCTATACGCTGATGACAATAAAGTATTTAAAATTGTGTCTTCAATAAATGATTGCGAAGTTCTTCAAGCTGACTTAGATAGAATCTGTTGCTATTGCAAGGACAATCAGTTATTATTGAATTCTGATAAATGTCTTGTCATGTCATTTACTCGAAAGAAAAAAAGTATACTATTTGACTACAAACTATCTGGGAAAATTGTCAATCGTTCAATGAAAGCGAGAGATTTGGGTGTACTGATGGATGATAAGCTTTTATTTAGAGATCACATAAATACAATAGTAGATAAGGCGTACAGACTTCTAGGGTTTATCTTACGAATCTCCAAGCCATTCTCATCACCAAATACATTAAAACTTCTTTACTATACTTATGTGCGAAGTCAACTCGAATTCGCTTCATTAGTATGGTCCCCTCAATATAATGTATATATTAATCAAATTGAAAACATTCAAAAGAAATTTATAAGGAGCCTGGAATATCGTTTTGGTAACATTGAAAATGATTACGGCGCATCTTTGATCAATTTTAATATAGAATCACTACAAAAAAGGCGCCTTAGATATGATTTAATTTTTCTTTTCAAAATTCTCAATAACATAGTTGATTCGCCGTATCTTTTACAAAATATTGGTTTCCGTTGTCCTCTTCGCTATACTAGATTAAATTCCCTTTTTTATGTACCAACTTGTAAAAACAATTATACCTCGAATTCATTCATTAGACGCACCTGTAGAAATTATAACGGACTCAGTATTGATGTAGACATTTTTAACTGCACGTTGCATTTGTACAGAAAATTTCTTCATGGGGTCGATTATTTGGGATAGTTGCTGAATGTACATCTTGAGTGGTTTATGCTATGCATATGTGCCGCATGTAATGTATATGTTTGTGTATGTTTTATATGTGCGTTCATGTGTGTGCGTGGATGGCTCGGAGTGTACATTCGGTATTTTTATTTATTTTAATTTATTACCTCCATGGAAAACGCAAATGTCAACAATTATCTTTTTTTCACTTAAAATTCTTATTTATTTTTTATTTTTTGTCACATTTAATGTTTATATCTTTTTAATTTATGAAAACTTAATTGGTCTTTTTATGTTAAAAAATTGTTGTTTTTAATACTGATTTTGTATGACTGTATGTTTTCTAAATAAAATAAAAAAAAAAAATAAAAAAAATAAACAGAAAAATACATAGAGAAATATGCATTTTTATTTTTTGTAATAAAACAGTCTAGTAAATTCAAATAAATAAAAATACGCTTTATATTAACAATATTAATTAAAATGCAAAAATAACATTGAATACTTGAAAAATAAATATTACTGAGTGTTACAAACATAATTTAAAAAACGGATAGCGATTAAAAGTAAAAACTATCTTTAGTTTAATTCTTATAGCGATAAATACATAAAAATTATAAAACAGGAGTTATACAAATACAAAAATAATATTGTAACTAGGTGGCTACCTACACGGTTAAATTTCGAAACACCACGCAATTTTTTATCTCGGCTTTAAAAAAAATATTTAAATTAATAATTTCATCACGTCATGAAGTCGCCCCTGGGTAGCGCCTGCTAACGTCAATCAACAAAAACATCCTCGTTTTAATTACAATATTTCGGCTACGCCATAAAACTCTATTTTTAAATAATTTCTCACGTCACAAAGTCGCCCCTGGGTAGCGCCTGCTAACGTCAATCAACAAAAACATCCTCGTTTTAGTTACAATATTTCGGCTACGCCATGAATCTCTTTTTTTAAATAATTTCTCACGTCACAAAGTCGCCCCTGGGTAGCGCCTGCTAACGTCAATCAACAAAAACATCCTCGTTTTTATAACAGTATTTCGGCTACGCCATGAATTTCTTATAAAAAATGTCAAAACGTCACAAAGCCACTCTCTGAGTGTCGCTACTGACATCATTTACAATAACATAATTATTTGTGCTTTTTTCAGGTACGCAACATTTTTTTTAAATACACCTACCTAACCGATAAAATACTATTAGTAATTAAACCAAGGTGTGCTTTAAAGTTCCGTATGGCCAAATAATATTATTTATTATTAGAATATTATTGACATGTAGTTCAAGCATTGCTGCATTCACGTTGCTTTACTTCTGAGAGCTCAACTGCTATGTTTTTCTATGGTTATGTTAATGTCATCTGTCATGTATTGGCGAGCTCACAGGCTATACTTACGCCAAATTAAGAATAGTCCAGAAGGAGCGTAGAATCATATTTGAATACATCGGAATGTGTCAGAAAAACCCTTCACTATGCCCCACTTTCGCCGCTTGATATCGCCGCGTAATGTTGCATGATGGGAAAAAAATATAATCATAACACAAATGTAAGGTGAGAAGAAAGCAATCTGTTAATTTCTCTTAAATTTTATTGTGCTCGCCGCAATATTGATTGACACAACAGAGTAGATAAGTAAAGAGTCATTTAATAAGAGTCATTGAATTAATGAACTTGGAACATAAAATGTAAAACAAATTTTATTTTACATAAAACGGATATATTTTTATCATTATAAATAATATTTGATGTTTTAAAAATAATGTTGATAAAATGTCCACCACAGAGTTGTTTAATCCGAGGTCCAATTTTAATTAGTTCTCTCATTGGATGAGCAAAGTAGGGTAAAAATATTACTACCCTGGCAACACTAACAAAATGTTCATTTTGATTTCTTCGACAGTCTGACAGATGGAAAAAAAAAACAATTTTCAATTAATATAATTGCTGCTTACACATTAATTTGCTAAATAAACATGAAATGTGATCCCATCCTGTTTCTTTAAGATCCTAGCAGTATTTCTACACTTTAAAAGGACACAACACGGCAAAGTTGAATTCAAATCAGGAGTTGCGGACTGAGCGACGTTTACAAAGTAACTTATGGGTCAAAACCTAAAACTACTCATTTATGAGTAGTTTAGTCACCTTCTGTTTGATGCTCATATGCGGTTTCTGGACTATTCTCAATTCTATGTGTCTATTAATATATCCGTAACTTAGAGAATAAAACATAAGAGTCCACTTTTTGCCGTTTTGAAGTTAAAAAAACATAAATTATCGCGATTAGCTATTTTAAACGTGAATAAAACACCAAAGTCCACAGTCGTCATAAAAATGTTTTTTTAAGTTAAAATAAAAATCTGAAGTCCACTTTGTTTTAATGCAAAAAACATCAGCAGTCCCAGATACGCTATTTTGATATGTACAATTATTATTTTAAAAATCGATATTTTGCATTCAAAGTTCTTTATAGGATGACATTTTCTAATTCGGTCAAAAACTTATGATATTTCATCAATCAATCACTTGTTTAAAATCTTGTTTCCTGAATATTTGGATTAATGTGACCCCCGTGGATTATTCTTTAAGGCCATTTTGTGCATGTATGTGTTTGTTTATTACAAGGATCCTGACATAACATGAGTTTTCTAGCAAATCGGTGCACGTTTACAGGCTTAAATAGTTTCTAGTTGCGTTTTGTAAATGTAAATAAAAACATGTGTGTACTTATTGAGAAAAAAAAAATAAAATGAATATTTAGAAAATAATTAATCATACGTCGAATGCTTATTTGATTAAATAATCATGTATCCCATAGATTAAAAAAACGGAAATGTCGTTTTTTGTCCATACTATTATATTCTTTTCAATTTTCGTTATTTTATTTCATTATTTTATGTGCGTGATTCCGCGTTATCTTCGCGAATAAGTTCATGACAAAAAATTGGATCAAAGAAAATAAATGAGATTCCAAAAATACATCATTCAGTTTCTCGGGAAAATTAATATTTATAAACCTTTCTAGTTTTTCTTTATCCTTCTAGCGCGTAATAAAGCCGACGCTTTTTACCGCTCCCGATATTTATAACACAAGAAAAATCAATCTCCGGAGTGCCTGCGGAAGAATAATAAAAGATTCGCAAAGAACGTGCGTAGTAACCTTGAAATATCCTTTCAATTTAGAAGCTTTAATATGCGTATCGTGCTTGACTGAGGTCATTGTTGTATTGATGTACAAACAGAGGCCGTACACGAGCGGATTTAACAGCGGACTATTCCGTACGATTTACAAGAGTTGCGTAAACTGCGAATTGTACTTATTGTACCTATAGAAATTGAATGCTTGTCGTTTTCTAAATATTTTATTTTTAGTATCTCAAAAGTTTTTAATTCTTAGATTTGGAATAATCGCATTCAATAATTGTGTATATTTTAGAATATAATAACTCATTTTAAGGAATCTGCTATACATAGTAAAAATAAAATCTTAAACACACATATATATATATATATATATATATATATATATATATATGTATATATGTGTGTGTATTAGATTTTTATATATATATATATATATATATATATATATATATATACAGGGTGTTCTTTAAACCCTGTCACATCCGAAACCACAATGATCAGTATGGGCAAGAAGACATATTTAAAAAAATATTTAGAAGAAAGAAAATTTTCAATAATAAAGTATTCAAAAAACTAATGGTTGCTTACTTCTGCAGGGGAGAAGTGATCAAACTCCCCTCTCCTCCTCCTTGTTTTTCCCCTGCAGAAGTAAACAACCATTTGCTTTTTTTGATATTTAATTTTTTTAAATTTTAATTGTTCTAAAAAATTATTTTTATATGCTAATATATCTTCTTGCTCATACTGATCATCGTGGTTTCGGATGTGACAGGGTTTAATAAACACCCTGTAAACATAAATATATATATATAAACAGATAAAAATTTTTAAAAAAAATTAAAAGCAACTCCCTCCTTAACACGTTTTAACACTTTATTACAGAGGTAGAAACGTTATAATTAACTATGTGTGTACAAAACATTTATAGCTTTATACCTTCTTTGTCAAAACAAATATTTCAATAAACAAAAAAAATATGTCCCCGTGTATTTTGTTAGCATTGTAAAAATTATCAGATACGATACAAAAACATAGTAAACATACTTCCATATTAATATTACAAATGCGAAAGTATGATTGTCAGTTTGTTTGTATTTCCTTAACTTCGCAAAAAAGCGACTAATTTTTATTGCGTAGAGATACCTGAAGAGCTAAGAAGTAAAATAGGCTTTTCTTCTCCCGAAAAAAAACACTCTTTCTGCGAAATTCTTAGTAGATAAATAAATTATTTTTTCACGTCACGGCGGAGCGACCAATTAACGTGATTTGCAAAGGGATAATCGGAGAGCTATATACAACTCTGCCACGGCGCCTAATTTTTTTATTTCATATTTTGTCCCTTTGACATACACCGAGCACCTGTCTTTTTTATATGGATCGTCGCATGTATTCAAGTTTCTGGCTTTTTTTCTGAATAACAGACGTGGTGTCTAGTCTATACATAATAATTTACGAATTTAAAAAAATATCGCCGCATAAAATATAATGATGTGGACAGATGAATCAGAGTTCCAAGGTTTCTCCCAATTTTACAACTTGGTTCTTAAACTTATATTCACGATCATATAAATAACATAAATACGGATAATTACAATATTCGATAAATAAAAAAAAGCAAAAAAATACATTTCCAACGTAGATTCTTTAAGGTGGCATTTTTTTATTTCGAATTTTAAAACTTTTTTTTAATTTTCAAAATATTTTAGTGACCAATAAGGAACGACAGTGGCTTCCGAATTTCTTAACGCGTAACTGGTACAAGTTAAAAGTATTAAGTTGGAACGGCTCGAGTATAGTGCATTTGTATTGTTGCAGTCTGCTAATCGAGTGTTTTCCCACTCCGAAGCACTAGCCTTTTTGTCGTTGCACACAATTAACCGTCTAATAAAACCCGGTCGAGAATGGCTGGCCATGGGACATTGTAAAGCCTCTCGGGAACTTTGCAGGCCCGTGGAAAGTTTTCAAGTTTGCCAAACTCAATTCGCGACTATCCGCAGCGCCGCCGATGGACAGGCGGAAACTTTTCCATTCGATATTATTTGAAAATAGAAGAAAAAGTTACTAAAGCTTTAGTTTTTACTACTTTGGAGCGCAGTTGTGATGCTTTGGCGGTGCTTAAATTACTTTGAAAACATTTTAAAGATATTAATTATTATAACTTGTTGAGTAAAAATATTTTAAATATTTATTGGTTTTTTTAAACATCAAAAGCAATATTTTTCTATTTATAAAATAAGCATGCCTGCAATATTGAACTCACGCAATTTCATAATCAATTTATATTTTTATCGTGCATATTTTGTTGATATTCAGAAATTTTAATAATACAATCATTTTTTTATTTCATTTTTAATGTTCTAGATTAGTTTAGCGCTTGGTTTTTTTTAGCATTTTCATTTTTGTAAATGAATTCAATGTTGTTTTTTTTAAATTATTTATTCTTATTTACTAGTTTTCCTGTTCATTTTTATGCCTTTTCTTGGGCACAGCCGAAAAACCAATAATATTTAAGTTCTTATGTTTAATGTTAACTGTATTTTAATTCAATTAATCGGATGGTCCCGTGGATGGTGTAGCGGACTCACGGATCAGAGGTCCGAGGTTTGAACCCCACTCTATCCCAACTTAATTCACACTTTCTTATAGAGTTATTTACAACTCGTTGAAAATGGTCACTGAAATTGAAATATTTGGGTAAATTAAAAGAAAGCGAATATATCTTTTTTTTTTTAAATAATTAAATTAATTTCTTTTAAATAAGATAAATATTGAAGGTGCCACAAGCCAAAGAAAATGTATTTTAATCCTAGATATGTGGTATGAAGGTATGTAAGAGATTAATGTCAAAACGTTAAAAAATAAATAAATAAGTAACTCTCTCAATTTGGTTGATTTAGCATAAAAATTTCGATGGAATAAACTTGCTGCACATTTGTTACATAAATAACTATAAATCCCCAGATTAAACTATACTCCTACAAACGCATTCGTTTCCCCAGCATCCATCCGTAATATATCATTCTAAACTTTTCTGCAGAATTTCCCCTACTAAGTTTGCCGGAAACGGATTACATGCGGACATACCTTTCTTGGAGAACGATATTTAAATTTTCCGATCGACTAACTTCCGCAAGGTGCCACGTCGTTGAAAGAAGACAATAAATTGCGCCCCACACATACGTATTACCAGTTGTTCAAAACGGAATATATAATACCCGCTCCTTATACTTTATGCGCTCCTGGTAATACTATTTCATAATTCAATGACATTTTTGGGATAAAATAACCATTTGAAGAAGAATTATCCATCTTCTGAAAAAAAGCTACATCATTGTGCTCAAAGTTTTATTTTTACAATAAAATAGTTTTAAAATAAAAGTAAAAAAAATTACTCGAAAAAACGACATTTTACAAGACTTTAAATGTATTGTTTATGTTAATACGTAAACAACTATAACACGTTTCTGACAACTCCAAAAGGATTTCTTTTTTAAAACGGAATAATTACATACTATATTGAAATTGTCGAACTTTATTTTTATGCGGTCATATTACAACTTTTTTTTAATTAAAGAAAATATATATTTAAGTATTGCACTTTTGTAATTTTTTTATAAAATAGTTACTTCATTGATTTTATGATGTTCCTCTCCAATTAAGAGACAAGTTCTTGTGCATGGAGAGGGACTTACACTTATTTAATATAGAGTATTTTATGAAATAAAAATATAAATGACTAAAATAATAAAAATACAATATATTGATATTCTTAATGTTATGAACTAACTTAATAAGGCATAAATAAAAAAACACTTACTTCAAGTTTGAATTTAATTTTGGTTTTTTTATTTTATTTAAAAATGGTTTAAATTAATTGTTTTTTTTTTGTGCACAAATGTGTTTATCTACAAAAATACGTTCCTAATTTAGTTATTCAGATTCGTGCATTATGTAAGGCTGAGACAAGCACTATCGACAGAATCAAGAAAGGAGCGTTGCGTTGGTTTGGACATGTAGAGCGAATGGTCGGTGAAAAAACGGCCAATAGGATTTATTATACGAATTTCGATTAACATCAAAAACGAGGAAGCCGAAAAAGATATGGCAGGACAAAATTTAAAAGTTACTTGAAAATAGATACCGAAAGTCGATTGGCTTGCGTGAATGAGACAATGTATGAATGTAGAAGCGATGTCTGTATGTAGAAACACAGTGATATGGTGTTCTCTCCTCTCTGCCTACTGCCACGTGAAAAGGCGTAATGGTTTGTTCGTTTATTTGTTCAAAATATCTAATACTTGCCCTATGCACTTTTTGCGCTCCTAGTTTAACTTTTAGCTAAATATATGACGTCTTAAGAATTAATAGACTTTCACGATTTTCGTTCTATTATTTTAGCATGTTTTTAATATTACGACTATTGTATAGTTGAAAATAGGATATTTGCAATGCAAAGTTCAAAACGCATATAATTTATAATAAAAAAAAAAAACAAGGCAACGAAAAATCCACAAAAGATAATATTTTTATTGTGTATTTAATAATATTGTATAGTTCTTAGACTGGCACCTGAAGCGTAAGACATGTGATTTTACCATCACATAACAAAAAAATATCAAGATACTCTGCAATTGGTGTACTTATACAGTGCCCTACGCATCATTAGGTGCGGAAAGGAAATGATGATGATGATTTGATAATGTGCATTGTGAATCTGACAAGTCATCAGAAAACAAAAATCATTAGGAACATTGCACGTTTTTCTAACAATGGGAATGTACAAATTCATTACTGTATAATCAAAAAAGAAATGAAAATGCCAGAAAAAAAATATTATACGCATTTGAAATATATTTACCATATACGTAATCCATTTATTTACTGACCATGCAAACGATAATTTTCTCTTAAAATGCAGATACACGAAATATTTTTTTTATCCATTCAAAACACACTTGGTGTACAAAATCTGACATACGTTCCAAAAGCATAATTTAAAAAGTTTTTAATCGGAACTGTCTAAAACAGGAATATTTTTCTGAAAATAGCTGTGTATATTGAAACAAAGTTCATGGTAACTAATAGTTTACAAACAAAAGCTATGTTATCTCTAGCAAAAACAGTTCTGTTTACCAATGACAACTCGCATGATACCAAAAAGTATCAGTTGTCGTTTAAACAACGTTTTTAAAGCAACAGTATGTTGAGAATTCAAATATGTATTTGTGATATAAAAATATTCGGTTTAACCTCAAAGGGTCATCAATATTAAAATAAAATGTAACGATATCTATGATTTATTATGTTAAAATTATTTTCAAAATAATAATAATAATAATGGTTTATTATCAAAAAATATAATTTCTTCATCTACTACATACACACTTAGGTAATAGATTTCTCTGGATCATGTCTAGTCTGCCTAACTAGTGACAACCTGTTTTAAGGCAAACATTTTTATGCCAACATAAACAATACTAGTTAATTTAATACAAAGTTATCCATTTTATACCATTTATTATTTTTTGCCTTAGGAAATATGACTACATTTCTGATTATCGTAGGCCACTCAAATGGCTCAAAATTAGACAGCGGAGAGACTATCACTCCCTCTCACTTCTGTTCAATTTACTTCATCGTCCTAACGCTCCTATAGGAAAATTTCAACGCTTATCATTTCATAGTTTACCTCTTCGTTCTTATTCTCAAGGCACTCTCTTAATACACATCCACAATTCCTTTTTCTTCTCTAACTCATATAGTGTCCATGGAATCATCTCCCATCCACCATTAAAGATGTTACTACATTATCTCTGTTTAAATCACGTCTGAAGAAACATCTTCTTTCTCTTCCTTAATCTCTCCTCCTTTCCTTTTTCCTCTTTCCTCTTTTTTTCTTTTTCACATTAACTAATAGTTTTGATTTAAGGTAATTTATGAATAAATACGTTTATTTCTATTTTTATATATCTTTAGCTTTTTAATATTTTTTTCTATTGAATATGTTCTGTAAATTGAATTATAAAAATTAAATTTTTATTCTATTGGTTGGTTAAAAGAAATCGCCATTTGGCAATAAGCCCTCCAATGTACAAATAACATTATGTACAAAGAGTTAAATAAATAAACAATATTATTTTAGAATGTTTTAAGGTAAGTTTTCCGATTTTTCTCTACCTAAATTCAATAACTATTGTATTCCAAATTCGTTTAATTGAATTTGGGTCATGGTTTTGTAATGTTCGGGTAACGGGGTAATAATATACATATTATGTGTATGAATTTTTTGGAAATAATTTTCATTATTTTTCTAGGAGGTAAATTAATTTTGAAGAATTTTTTATCATCTATATACTATAATTATATATAAACATTTGAAACAAAGCCAGAATTGAGATTTTAATGGAAACAGTGGATAAAATTATCACTCAAAACAGTAATAAGCCCTGTACATGTTTTATATTACCTTCTCAAAAATAATCTCTATCACTATATTAACAATGTTTTAGGTTTGTTCGAATGTTTATATTACAAATGTGATTAAATATTTGGCACTATAAAAATTAGACACTTGATCAAGCTAATGACAAGTGATAAAAGGCCCTAGACCTCTATATTCCCATCTCTTAAATGTTTTGTTTTCAATAAGATCTCTAGGGAATTTATTCAGTACTTGTTTGCATAGTTAAAATATTGCTGCTACCCACATTTTGCAAAAAATATTACCTAAATTTCATAGAAATGTAAGTACATGAAAAAGTACTGAGAGTTAGTGAGTTTGTTTATTTACACCAGGGCTGCATTCAACGACTATGCATATGCTACAAAAAATTGGAGAATACCATGTTTTTTTTTTTAATAAAAAAAAATATTTTAATTTCTACAATTAACGCTTGTTTTAGGTTAATCGCAATTAGATTATTTTCTTAAATTTCGTACAATTTTGATGCATTTATGACTTAACTGAATTTTAGGGAACGCAAAAATAATATTAACTCACATTTATTATATTTTTAAAACGTATTCTTATTAGTGCAAAACTATGAGAAAAAAGAGCTTCGCAATTGCGCCGCCAGGCGTAGTTTAAAGTTAACAAAATAGAATATTTATATTTGAATATGAATTGTTTCAAGCGTTGAAAGAAGTTAAATATCAATTTTCACAAAAAAATCGTTTAAATACTCACATTGCTAGTTTCATTTAAATGTGTATTTTATTAGTGCTTACATGTTTATACAAAATGTGTTTGTAATAAATGAATGAATTTTTTCATCTTTTTTATTTATTTTCATTTCTCCAAAACGAAAGCCATTTTCAGGAGAAGTGTACAAGTTTGGAGTTTATCTAAGGGAGAAAAACATTGCAGGAGAGTGCTGAAAAACATTGCCTAGATGTATAAATAGTTCTTTTAAGCGTGTTGTCCAGATGCTTATTAAACTTAATGTTTATGTAACTAACTAACTAACTAACCATCACGCCATTTCCCCAGAGGGGTAGGCAGAGAGGATAGAACGCCACACCACTCTGTCCTGGCACACTTCCTTTGCTTCCTTCACATTCATACATCTTCTCATGCACGCACGTCGATTATTCCGACTTTTCACATGACCACTTTCAAGAATTTGTTGTACTTGATCATGCCATGTCTTTCTCGGCCTTCCTCGACTTCTACAACCAGACACATTCGCATCATAAATCTTTTTAGCCGTTCTTTCATCATTCATTCGCTCCACATGACCGAACCATCGCAAAAGACCTTTCTTAATTTTGTCGATAATGCTTAACTCAGCCTTGCATTCTGCTCTAATTTCGACATTAGGGCACCTATCATACATTGTTTTTCCGCACATTCGCCTGAGGGATCGCATTTCAACAGCATTCAGTCTACTTTCGTCCCTTTTTTTCCAACTCCATGCTTCGCTTCCATACATTAGGGTTGGTACCAGAACTCCATTATGAACTGCTAATTTAGCCTCTTGCGATAGACACTTATTTGCTACGACAGACTTTAAGGCACCATTAACTAAATGAGTAATCGAAAATGAGTAATCTTACTGTCAGTTGCCTTCTGTACGCCGATGACGCAGTCCTCCTAGCTGACAGCGAAGAGGAACTGCAATCCTTGGTTACAAAGGTTTACGAAGTGTGCAAGGAGAGTGATTTGCTAATGAATGTGCAAAAGTCGAACGTCATGGTCTTTGAAAGAAATGTAACTATGACTGAATGTAAGATTGTAGTAAATGGAGATAGTTTGAAACAGGTCGAAGAATTTGTATATCTGGGTAGTATGTTTACTAGAGATGGAAATATGGACAAGGATATTGAAAGGAGGGTTAGTGCCGGTAACAGAGTTAATGGTGCCTTAATGTTTATGTAATAATTTTTATTTGTGGTATTCTATAGTAGTATCCTCACTCAAAACAGGACTCTTGGCCTCATAGAGTTAGGGAAACGTTATTGTTTTTTTGTAATGTGTGTCTTTATATGAATAAACAAAATAAAATAAAATAAATAAATAGGAATGTTAGAAATATATTTTTTTCTATTACTTGATAAAAAAAGACGATTCCTCGTGCGAACCATCAATTTTTATTTATTACCATAAATTTTTCAAGAAACATTTAAATCATTGATATCCTTCATTCTCGAGTGACTTTGTAAAAACGAATTGCAAAATATAGCGTTTGACCGTAAAAACGTTTTCCTAAGTAAAATGTGAAAAAAAATAAATACGTATTACGAGAAGTAAAAATATTAGAAGGATTGCTTTTATAATTTTCGTATTTTTTGTGACAAGTTACTAAACGATTTATGAATAATTTAAAATCCAATATGAATTTATTATGAAGACCATTAAGCCGAGCATATTCGGTCTAACGAAGTGTGACCACTCGTAATATTTGGTTCTTAACTAAGCGCTAGAATAACAAGGTTGCATGTTACATTTAAAAATATAAATCAACATGATTACTTGAAGCTCGGTCATTAAGGACTTTTATTCAAAATGAAATCATAAAACCTATTGATTGTTTAACAAATTATTTAGAATGTACAATTAAAAATTTAACGAAATGACACTTTTATTTCCGTGAAATAGAAGCCAACCCACGAGCGAGTGTTTTCAATTAGATGGCTTTGCTGATAAGTGATAAGTCTGCCTCGTTTAACTTGTAAAGTGGCTGACACGTTCGCCTCCTATGCTTAAGGTCCTGGGTTCAATTTCAAGCTTGGTGATAGTTAGAGAATCGAAACAAGCTACTTTCTTTCCCTAAAAATATATTATTCCATCAAGATTTTTTTTATTGATAACGACAAAACTAATTTATTACCTAACTTATTACTCCCTTATGCCATGGAAGTAAAGCCGTGGATAAAAGATAGTAGTTATATAATTTTATCAATTGTTTTACATAAATAATTCTTAAAATTAAAAAAAAATGTAGTTTATTTGTTTAAATTTTCTATGTTTAATAAAAATAATGTACTGCTGCAGAAGGTATTAGTTGTTTAATAATCGTATTATAAATAATTTTACAGTACAATTTGTTTAAAAGATTATTTATTATCATTATTTATTATCATATCATATACATAAAATTATACATTTAAACAATCTTGCTTTTATTAACCCCGTTCCATGACAGTTTTTTTTTAAAAATAAAAAACCGGTAATCAATACATTCAAAGAAAAAATAAATTAAGTTTGTAGACATAGTGAAAAACATAGTAAAATACATTGTAAAAAAAACAGTATTTTTTTTTTATCCAGTAAAATACGTAGTTACAAAAAAAAAACATAGTTAGAAACACAGTTAAAGATGTAGTAAGAATATACATATAATGAACGTGTTTTTTAACGCAGTAAAAAGAAAAAATAATTCAAAATATATAAGACAAATATATTTTTTTATGTATGGCAAAATAAAAACATACTAAAATCAATGGGGATCTCCAAAAATTCAACCAATAGAAAAGTTAAAATTAAAATATTTTACATTATTTAAATGGCTAAGTGTAGCATGCACCATTGTAAAACTAAAACATCGTGGCGTGGATACCTCTCTAAGGGGTAGAGTAGCATTAACAGGTAGCCGAGTGAGTATATTTAAGTTGATCTCTCGAATTAATCGATTATCTGCAGCTACCGTGACTGACTTCTGGTGGGTTATTCGTTTTTAATGACTTAGGAAAATTGACGAGTCACATTTTATAATTCTTTCTACTTTAGCACAGACTACAGGTGCCCGCCGCTCAAATATTCAACTTTCTTGTATTCATTTTACATACGGACGCTTATTTATAAATATATTCTTTTTAATTTTGTTAGTAAGTTTATAGTTATAACAAAACATTTTTTTATTTAATTTATTTTAAATTTTAAATAAAATAATATGAAGTTACACATGTTAAATGAAGAAATGCTTTCGTATTTTTTCTTAATTAAGTATTTACTTTAATTTAATTTTTTTGTTCGAAATCTATTTTTAAATTTTTCTATTTTTTATTTTTCACTAAGTCGTATTAAAAAAAAGGCCGAATACAATCTTATGTCTAATCTTTTGTTGTATATTTATATATACATTTACAATATAGATTTCATAATGTATTCTAGATTTAATATCCCTACGCAGAGGCCATGCCTATATGGGATTTGTTTGTTTTCATAAATAAAGTACATTATGTAATTAAAAATGTACCAAATGTAAACTATACGAGTATTACTTTATGCGAAGTTCAAGAAGTTTTACTATACCATCCTTATTCTACTACAATGCGTAAACATAATTTTACATTTGGTCAATAAATTATACTTAGTATTTGATATTATGATTTATTTATGTTTAATAAGGCATGTTTAAAAATTATATAAATTGTCTCCCTCGTCACAAGACAACCCCAGAGATGGAACATTATCTTTAATTTTAAAAAAAGTAATATATGAATTGTAAAAGTACAAATTAATAAATATGGCTTTACATGTCTTTTATCAATATTATATATAAAGATAACGTATATAGCGCAATTTTCGTAATGTTATACCTCGAGGGCACTTTACAAAGTGATTAGTAAATATGGATTTTTCTAAATTATGGATAACTTATACAGTGTACCCGAGATCCTAATCAGCCAAGGCCTTTGGAACAAATTCCTTAAGGCCCACAGAGCTACATGAGGTTCAAAGAGCCGAATTAACTATCATGTGAAAGTGTTTTTTTTTAATTACAGATTCTTTGCTGTTTAATGATAATCGCACTCACCAAACTTTTTGTGGAAATATTGAATATGGAAGAATATGGAGAAGAAAAGGAATGATAATGATGATGATAATATGTTCACTTGAAAGTTTTCATGAAAAATATGAAGTGAAAACATTTAAATTATTATTTAAAAAAAAGCTCCAAAAATAATCTCGAGAAAAAAAACAGATACACAAGAATAAAGTCGATGCTAAATTACTTAATTAAAGTACTTACTCAAATTGGAAGTATTTTCCGTCGTACTGAACTTCCTTGTTCTAAATAACCATAAATAAATCATATTAAATTGGGATAATCTTTCCCCGGATCATATTCCTAAACATTATTTAAGAAATTACCAATTGTTGAACATAATTTTTGACCACTATCTCAATAAATACATTTCGTCTCATTGTTCAATGCGGTGGTGAAAATTTTAAGTGGTATCCACTCAGATAAGATATCAAAAATGATGTTTTATGTATTATGGTTTCGTAGGTAATAACTATTCACACGTTATTTTGCTACGGTACGCCTTTGCAACTAAAGCGCTTTTAATAAAATATTCATTATTATTAAATGTGTAATTATTCGTCAATCTTTATATTATTCACGTTTAAATAAAATTTAATACGTCTGCACATTAAAAAAACTATTTTACTTGAGTATGACAAAGCGGATATAGAAAAGTTTTGTCTAAAATAAAATCATGATTCTAGGCGCGCCTTTTCAAATCGATGTCGTCTCTTAAGTTAGTTATCCTGAAAAAAAAGGTCAATAGTAAATAAGTCTACTTTAGTATGCAGTATAATCTAATGTTGTAAGTATTAACAATCTTTTCACTGGACTACATACGCTTACGTTTAAAAAATGAGATCTTTACGGTTAGAAAAAAAACAAAAACATTTTTTGCAAACGAAAATAAAATATCATATTATATAACATTAAATGACAACACACATACTAAAAAACACGGTTATTTACTGTGAGAGAATGGCCTTAAATAAAGAAGGACTCCTTAGGTGAACAGAGGCAGATAATCCAAATTCCACCCCCGTAATGGAAGGACAAAACAAGAGAACGTCTGTTTTAAAAATATTTTTAGTACGTTGTGTTAACATAGTTTTAAGTCATTATTTTTGTAAACGTTTATTTGTCTAAATAGTTTGTCAATTTTTTAGACACTTTATTTTTTTAATAAAAAAAACTTCCCTTGACCCATCTTTATAGTACATACCTCACATCAAGAAAGATGAAATAAATAATAGAACATTTGAATTTGGAACAAAATAAAACAACATCTTGACATTACATTAAATATTGCATAAAGTCTCTTGGAATCGTCTCGCGTCGTTATAACAGTTATCATAATTCATAGTAAACTTTTATCATCCAGTGCCCAAAATTGAAGAACATCCTCATCGTTTCAAAGGTAGGTCTATTTCATTGTTCCTTTCCTTTCTTTAAATACTTTCAAACTTTTGCACAGTTGTACAGTTGTATGCGCAGCTGACCGATAGTCCCCCAGGACTCTATAACAGCTGCGGGTGAATGGTGGGTTTAACGACCCCCTCAATATGGCTAGATTTAATTAAAGTGAGCGGTGTTAATGGGATGATTACAGAATTTATCTTTTGGTGATTTGTTTAAAGTTCGGGAGTTGAATGAAATAAACATTCAAAATAATGATTATAATTTGAATTGTTGTTAATAAATGTATATATAATAACACGATAGCAATTGATTTTTGTAAATAGATCATAAAAGTAAATTAAACTGTTTTTGCTACTGGTCGTGAAATTGCAATTTTGGTTATTAGGAAAAATAACAGGATCGAGCACTATCGTTCTTTTTAATTTTCTAAACTTACAGTGAAAGGAGCAAATAAAACGGTTGTCAAATTCAATTAAAATCACAGTTCATGAAATTATATATTTTTCAAAAAGTGACTTGATTTTTGACATTAAAAAAAATATACATTACTGCAAGCTAAACTTATAGGAAAGTACTCGGTCTTTTAAATTGTTTAATTTGTGTACGGAAGGAATTTTTTTGAAAATTTTTAGTACTATGAATGTTTTTTCATCTTATATACTTAAGAAATTAATAATCAAAAGACATTTTTTTTTAAATGTGTTATTTTCTTACAATATGTATTTGTTCTATAAAATTAATTAAATTTAACTGAAATATGTTTTAAACTTGCTTTACAAATCATTTATAAGGACTACAGAAATTTAGAACAAACCACCCAGAAGCCAGCTGTCAAAGTTAAAAACGAACTTTTCTGTGTAATGCTAATTACTGACGTATACAAAAAAAACATGGACATACTTAGGGGTTTCAGTAATTAACAAAATAAACTCGCTGCTTTTGAATTTCGGTAGGAACGAGAATATTTTTTTTTAAATTTCGTGTATATTAAACGTTAAACGGTTTCCGGGTTTGTGGAGGGAGTACTTTTGAAATATTTGAGAGTCCTGATTTCTTCAATCCAAGAAAGTACACATAGTATACTTCTGAATTACCTTCATTCGACACAAAGATGACGAGGCTACCAGATTACAGAGAGCTTCGTCTGGCAGCTTTGCTCGTTTGGCAACGAGTAATTTTTCCTTGTATGTGACACCGCGAAGGAAATTTGAATGCTAAGATGCAGTGTTCGGTATATGGCGGGAAATTTATAACATTTGATGGTATCGTCCCTGTTTGGCCCTTAAAGTGAGACTGATCATGTTCCTTTCATGTTAAGATCAAGATTTGCAAGATACCATTATATCGAAAATACTCTTCTGGCGCTGGTTTTCGTTCACACCCAGAAATGTATTCTAAGTTAAACTTTAAATAATAATTCAGTCTCATTTCATTTGGGATTTTTTTCTTCGGTAGCATAACCCAAAGGTATAATGCTAATTTGTCATGCTCTCGAGTCTCACCAAGAATTAATGCAAATGAACCTCTCCCCATTCTTGACCACATCCCTTCTATCAATATTAGTCCTAACAGACGAATAAGGACCAACAAGAAATAAACAGAGGTTTTTTTAAGCGCAGAAGGGTCAAGCTCGCCCACAGAGTTTGTGGCTCCTAGTGCTTTTTTTGTTGAAAAAAGGGTGCGTGTCCTTGGAACGAAGTCGTTTTTAATCTCTTTCGGAATTTGAATTTCGTATTAATTTATTAGGATAAGGAGTGGATAAATGTCAGAATTATTAATTAGGTATTGAATCAACCAAAAATTAGATTTTTTTATAACCGGGTTGTGGTCCTGTGGAAGTGACGCAGAAATCCGAGGTCTAAAGTTCCCTGTTTCACAACAGATAGAATATCCTTTTTTTTAGATTAGAGTTGCATTTATTATTTACCTTCCTTATTATGTACAAGGTTAATATTTCTTAAAGGGGAAATTTTGTGCTATTAAAAAACTTCTATTTTCTCTGTCAGTGTTGGGTTTTTTTTTTTAAATTTATTTACAATTTTAATAAACCCGTTAGGGTTACAATAGAAATTTTATATTGTCTAGTCATTTTATGTCTCGTCTAGTCTAGTTAGTTCAGTCATCATGTGCTTTTTCAGATTGATTTTAAATTTGTCTCCAGTAAAAGTTTTCAAGTAGTAAGGTAAGTCGTTGTAGAGTTTAAGTCCATTATGTAGTATTTTTGACTGTCCTGTGTTTGTCTTTGCTTTTTCAATATGATAGTGTTGTTGTTGTCTGGTATTATATTTATGTATGTCAGCATTTTTGACTAATATTATGTCGTCGTCTTGTATGTTTCCCAGTGTTATTTTGTGTACAATTTTTAAGATCTCAATTTTAGTCAAGTAGTTTATGTCAAACTGGTGTGTTTTTTTTTGTACAGTTCAGTCGTAGAGGTCAGGTAGAGTAGGTTGTATGATAGTTTAAGAATTTTATTTTGTTGTCTTTGTATTCTTGTTATGTCTGTCTTGTTACCAGTTCCCCAGAAGGCGATCATGTAACTCAATTGACTTTTGACATAGGTTTCGTATATCATAATTTTTTCCTTTCTTGGTATAAAATCTTTAATTTTGTAGAAGAGGCTATGTAGTGATGCCATTACTTTAGTGAGTCCGTCTATGTGTTTTGTCCATTTTAATTGTGAGTCCTAGGTAAATCACATGTTCTAGTTCTTTAAGAGTTTCGTTGTTTATTTTTATGTTCATGTTATGGTTCTTCTTTTGTGTTTCGAAATGTATTATATTGCATTTCTTGGCATTTAGTGTTAAGAAGTTTTTGTTTGTTCATTCTAATAGTTTTTGCACGTCATTGTTGATGGTTTTAGTCGTTTCAATGTCATTTTTGTTTTTTTTCGGTTCAGGAGGGATATTTTATAGTAAACCACTCAAGTACTTCTACATTCTACAAATAAGCACAGGTACATTCTTCATTGTTAATTTCCCATAAATACATATTTATAATTCAAACAATAAAAACTGCATTTTTTTTTACGTGTTATTAACATAAATAATAGAACATATTTTATGTTTTACTGAATCAATATTTTTTTACTATAATGATACGTATTTAATATCTACAATAATAACACTGATTATATAATTTATTTGGATTATTTGATCTGTTCATAAATAACAAAATCCTGTTTCGAAATTTAATATCGAAATAGATTTAAAGGATTTTCGTTTTTTGGATGATAAAATAAATTAAAGGACCTTACAAGTTATGTAAGCATATGAAAAACAAAATGAATTGAAGATCCCTTGAAAACTCAACTGTCTAGAAATAGTCAAACTACTATGTTCGTTATTCTTTCCACGAAACGTCTTAGCAGACGTACATGCCACTTTGATTAAGCTTTAAATAAACAAAAACAGCAGACGCTTTTAGTGAGTACGAGTATTGATACATGTGCAGTAGAATGGGCCGATGATGTATGAAGTTTTTTTAATTTTTTTAGACATCAAAGAAAAAGGGGTCTAAAACGTCACATTTTGGATCACATTAAACGTAAAAATTATTTTTAAATATATATCATACTTCTTTTGGCCCCCAACAGAGGGTTGAAGTTTATAAATATCGGAATGTTTTGTTAATTATCTATATCAGTAAAATCAATTTTTGTTAGTAAATATAAAACTTAATCACATCACAAATTTTAACACGTGTTAAAACTACCGGAATTTAAAAAGTTTAAACTTCGCGGAACTAATTTCGTTGAGCACCTGACTAATATTGACGAAAACAATAAGTCATTAAAACAATGCTACCATTTATTATAAAACCAAGTGCATCTTACGCCTTGATAATCCAGATGCTTATTTAATACGATTTACTGTACATTATAAAATTTAATTGGACAGATTTTTTTACTTAAACACAAAATGACAGCCGGCTTAGCGCAAAAAATTGACTTTTTTAAAAACTTCAAGCTCTGGTTTAGGGCCAAAAATAGTTTTAAATAATTTTTTTTTGATAAATTAATGCATTTCGAGTAATCTAAAAGGCATTTTTTTAGACCTCTTTCATTCCAAAATTCGGAAAAAAAATACATCAGCCCACCGCCCCACCCTAATGTACAGTGCGTTTATATTCTGCAAGTGTTTTTCTTTTTTGTGTATTTAAAAAAAATGGACTTTAATTTTTATTTTTTTTTAATAGAAAAAGAGTAATACTTGAGTTCTTATTATTATTACTCAAATACTAAAATTTTCATACCATTACCTAAAAGTAGTAAATAACTTGTGCTGGAAAAATGGAAATAGAGTTGTGGTAGAGTGGGATTTGAACCTTGAACCTTTGGCCCGTGAGTCCACAATACTACCACGAGACCACGACCCGGTTCAGATTTTTAAAATTTTAAATTGAATTGCCTTATCGTTTTTTTATCTGCACCGAGTCGGACATACAGATCTAGTGGCTTCCAAAAATGAATTTGGAGCTTTTTAGATTTTGTAATCATTTCGGTAAGTTGATCATGTCCAATCAATTAATTTCCAGTCAGTGAAAAATTACCTTTTTTATTTTCGTAAATTCGATAAAGTACATATTAAACAAAAAATTGAATATAAAAAATATTTTCTTATTTGCAGTAAACATTAAAGCATTTAATTGTACCGCGAAGTATCTCGTATGAAATATTTGAAAAAAATAATAAAAACGAACCGCTTTGAGTTACAACACAAGTTCTCCTGAATCCACCAGTGATGGAGTGTTGTGATAGATTTTCGTTTTCCGAGAAGCTGACAATCAGCACAAATCACCATCTAGAACTTATGACGACACTGGCGAATATTTAAAAAATCATAACGCTGATACATATTTTTTTTTGTTTTTTGAATGTTGTGTAATATAGATAAATTTTAAAAAATTCAACCAAAAGTTAGGGTGCGTGTTTTTGTCCGATGCGTCTTATCGTTAAGTAAAAGCAAAATACGGTTAGTCTTAAATTAGGTCTGTGGTATGTAAGGGGAAAGCTATCTACATCCAGTGCGCATGGAGTACTGCATTGATACTCCAACTGCAGCGTATCTTGATCATTTTTGTTACATGGAAGTTAAGGTGATCTTTCTTACGTTTCAGATGCCAGTTTGTATTTTGCATCTGGCCGAACACAGAATAGATAGACTCCAATACAATTACTAGCTGACAGTCTAGCCTGAGTATTTTTGCTTGACACGGAACAAGGGACACATTAGTAAGACTGTCACACCTTTTTTAGTTCACGGGTCGTCGCTCCTGGAGTCTTGAACTGCCATAACTCAAAATGAAACAAAATCTTCTCCAACTATCTCCCCTCACACTCCAAACTATTTTATCTACATCTGCAATATATGTAGATACGTATACATCTATAAATACATTATAACATTATATAAATATATCACTGGCACCTTTCAGACTTGAATGCAACCCCATGCGGTGAGTCAAAACATACAATGTTTAAGCTACAGTTTCATGAAATTTAGGGCTTGCACAATTGCACACATAACCATGAATAGATTCATATTTACTCAATATTTTACTGGATATATCGATTCATTTATTTTTTAGAACTATTGTTCCACACTGGGATACTACATGTCAAAAAAAACATTTTTACTTCATTTTTTAAATATTAAAAAATAACATACTATCACAAGCAAACTACTTAATACATTAAATTTGGGCAATAGTTACTGTTGAAAAACTGTGCAATAAAATTCATTTACACACAGTGACGTAACATTCTCAAGAAAAAGATAGAATTTTCTGAAGTTCAGACATTTTAAACAAAAACCTTGAGTCACCTGTTAAATAATTCCTTTTCCATAGTTTGTACAAATTATGATTTAATTTTGTCTGTTTTAGAAAAATAAATTAAATATCATATATACGCCGGTCATATCACTAGCGTGCACTTTCGCCTACTGCTAATAACCTAATTTTTTAAATTATTTTTTTTTGTCTCATTCACACAAACACCGGTCACAAAACAGCGTCTCTGTCTTTTTTGCTGTATCTATTCTACTACTCTTTCTTGTAAAGTTAACTGATTTATCGTAGCATTGCCATCACTTTCATTCGTATAATTATTCTTCGCATACTAAGAACAAATATTTTTTGTTTCAAAATCTAGCGAATTTATATTAATTTCACTTTCCAAATCCGATGTGAAAATGTCTATTTAAAGATTGTAAAATATACAACGTTATCGTTCTGTTAAAAAAGCGAGATATATCAAGTCTTGTATTCTATGTAGACTCGTGTTATAGTTAATAAAATTGCAGTCAAGATGCAATCAAAGCATACTTAAGAATCTGGGCTTAATGGGTAGCTAAAATTATAACATGTTACTTGAAATATAATTTATAAACGTTCTTCTGCTGTACTGAAAGTAAAGCATTTATTTAATTTTATGAATTTATTCCATATATCAGTAAACATATTTAATACCAAGGAATCTATATAAAACTAGTGACTTAGAGAATTCATATTTAGCGTCCTCTGATTAGGATAGATTCAATTTAACATGGCTCAGCCTATTTTCAGATGAATATTTTTTTATGTACAAAAGTATAAGTAGTTTTATATTAATATAACAAAAACAGAAAGAAAAAAAAAAGAAAAAGAAAAAAAACAAAATTTAAACAAATTGGTGAAGGTTATACGTCATTTGAAAGATTTTTTTGCTCTAAAACAAATCGTATTTGATGTCTTGGCCTTCAAAAGGGGATGTCAAGCAGAGGAAAGTAAGCATTTATGATATATCTTTTTGTTAGCGTTCAATCGAGGGAATAAAACTGTCAAAGCTGCTCGTGATATTTGCGTAGTGTACGGTATAGCTGCAATGAATGAATAACAAATCTGTTGTATTTTTTTTATGTCCTTTTATACTCTTTATTTGGAAATAAAAGGACGCAACTTTAGTTAACATCCAACACTTTTTTATTTTCATAATTTTTATTAGTATTAGTAAAACACCTTTTATATCACCTTCAAGAATCGAATCATCGATCGTCGAATCAATCATCAATCTTCGAGGTGAATGTGAGGTAAAACTATGTACGATAGATGCACAAATGTTGAGATCCGTACATTATGTAAGGCTGAGACAAGCATTATCGACAAAATCAAGAAAAGAGCTCTGCGCTGGTTTGAACTAGTAGAACGAATGGACAGCAAAATAACGGCTAAGAATATTCACAATGCGAATGTTGATGGATGCAGAAATAAAGATCGACCGAGAAAGACATGGCATCACCAAATCCAACAAATACTTAAAGATGGATTTGTGAAAATTTGGAATAATCGGCGCGCGTGCATGAGAATATGTAATGTAGAGGAAGCGAGATCTGTGTGCAAAGATAGAGTGTTGTGGGGTTCTATCCTCTCTGCCTACCATTACGGGGAAACGGCGTGACCGTTTGTTGTTTTTGTTGTCAAGAATCGACGTAAATGTTTTGAAATTTGTTGAACTATAAAATATTTACTTTTATGAATTAAAAAGTTCAACATTTTGATATTTATACAATACGCATATTAAAAAGTTTAATGTTTTGATATTTATACAATACGCATATTAAAAAGTTTAATGTTTTGATATTTATACAATACGCATATTAAAAAAATTGCATTTTGATAGCACTAAGCAAGAACAAATAAATACCTTCATAATATTTATTTACTTTTATGAATTAAAAAGTTCACCATTTTGATTTTTATACAATACTCATTTTAAAAAGTTCAACATTTTGATATTTATTCAATACACATATTAAAAAAATTGCATTTTGAAAGCACTAAGCAAGAACAAATAAATACCTTCATAATATTTATTAATTCAATGTTAACCCTTTGAACGCGGTACCCAAATCACGGGAGATTTTAATAGCTGTTTGTTTTACTGTCGGAGATGAATAGTCGCCTTGTGTTTCACTTAAGGTAACGAAAATATTCATAATTTAGTGCCGGCGCGCGTATGACTTATGGGCTGCAGGTCCTGGGTTCTCGCCCCGCGCGTGACGCGAACAGAATAAAAGTGAATTATTGGCGGTGGGGAGGCGATATCGCACCGAGGGACAAATTTATCTGAGGATCCTTTATTTTGGATTCGTGAATTCGTAGCGCACGACATGACAGTTTGTTTTAATACGAATGTATCTTAATTTGTTTTAGTGTGCATTAATTTATTGCCGGGCATGAATGAAGTATTTGATTGTAATAGACACCCAACATTTTTGTTCTTTTTTTCATACAATTGAATATTTGTTTGTCTTTACGTACAATTAATTATATTTGCTTACTGGTGTGCTTATTGCGCAATGGAAATTTCTTTCAAACGACTAATTAAATAAAAGGTATTATTTATTGTTAAGTTTCAGAACATGATTGGAAATTATTGTTTGCTTTTGCATATGTTTAAACTACTTACCTATTTTTATTTATTAATTTTGTATGCTTATTATAATATGCTAAAGGAAAAAAATACAGTTCTTGTAAAATAAATAAAACATGAAAAATAAGATGAAATAAAATTTTAAAAAATAAATGCCAATATAAATCATAATCACCACTCTCAATTCCGCACCCAATGGTGCATAAGGCACTGTATTGATAAATAAAATGCAGCGTGGTTCTATCTTCGGTTACATAAAGGTAAGGTGATCAATCTTACGCTTCAGATGCCAGTCCAGAAACAATGAAATATTACAGATCGAAAAATCAAAAATACTTCAGTAAAACTAGCAAAATGGGTATTTAAAAAAATTCAGTATTGTTTATGAAAGCATAAGTGTAATATGTGTTTTTTGTTTGTTTATTTTTGTACTACTATAACAATTGAATCAAAATAATGCTTTAAAAGTTGCTGACGAATAATTGCTAGATGTTTTAAAACAGGTACCTAGAGAGGTAATTAGCAACCGTACTTACAATATATCATATTATGTACCTTTAATTTCCTTTTTTTCCGTTACAAAAATAAAGCTGTACTACACTTAAATGAACACCCATTTTGTCAGCACTGAATCCGAATCTTCAAAAAAGGTGGTAAGTAAAGAAGAGGGGAAAAAGGAGTGTAAATGAAAAAAATGTACATGTTATGAAAACAACACTCTAAAAACATATACATATTTGAAGTAGGCGGGAGATGATTCCACAGATCAGTTGCATTGAAAGTAGGTATATTAGTTTGTAAAAAAGCTAGGATTTACAAAAATACTTTGCATAATTAAGTATTCCTTCAATCAAACTATTTTTCTTATATAGCCTATTTGAGCCCATAGGAAAAATCCACGAGGCACCACAAAATAATATACCCGGGGTGGATTTTCCGTGGCTGACCAATTTCCACACGATTTTCTTCTGTGCGATTTTTACCGGAGAGTAGCCGTTGAAAAGTTTTTTTTTACATTGCAGAACTTTTATTAATAATTCAAATAAATCTTTCTTTTTTTTTCAGCATTTGTTTTGTGGGAAAGCATTTTAAGTATAAAATAAATAAAGCGGTTATATAAATTTTATATTTACACCTCAAAATGGATAGTACTGACTAAAGTCTGTTCATATTTACAAAAAATTCCAAATAAACAAACCAGCCGACGGATAATAGCTTATATTTCACACATATCATCTTAATATATACGGCACGGTTAAGTTATTGTGGATTGACATTTATTAGATTCGTTAGTACCTATTTAAATTTCATAATATTAATAAATGTCGTTTTTTTATAAAATTCAGTATTTAATGATTTTAATAAAAATAACCGTAAAAACGCATTGGTTAGTTTATTATTTTAAAAAATCAGAAGTTTTTACTAAAATATTTAAATTTTGGTGACCATTTTCAACGAGTTGTAAATAACTCACTATTATATAATGGAAATCAAATTGGGGTTGAGTGGGGTTCGAATCTTGGATTTCTCCGTGAGTCCGCAATACTAGCCAAGGGACCACAACCCGATTCAAATTATATGGCAAAACTAAACAAAAGAAATTTTAATGATAATTTTATCAAAATCATTTTTGAAATTTAGTGGGTACTCTCAGGTAAAAATTCTGCAAAAGGAAATCGACTTGAAATTAGTCGGTCTCATGGTGTACTTGTTACTGCGTTTGCTAGGCATTAAATAAATAAATAGTTGTAAAACAATAAATATCGATCCACCGTATTGTATTTTATCACGCCGATTAGATTTTTGCCGTGGTGTGAAATGGGCCAATCATGCAATATCACGCAGTCAGCTCGTGGTTTGCACGTGCGCAGCGGTCCATTTTCCGTGAATGCACGGTAGCTGAAAGTCGTGTTCTTGCCAATTATAAACTCGTATATGGCGTTAAAATACTATGATTTAAAAAAAAATATATATAATATCAATCCGAATGTATACCTATGTGATGCCTAGAATCTTACTGTAATTACCTTAAATATTTATTGTTATAAGTTAAACACGTTATTTAATTTTGAGTACTTTTTAATGTTAAATTGTTCACTTGTAACTGGATTTTGTCGTTACATAAATATTGTCCGGTGGTGCAGTTCCACCAAAAAATACCAGTAGAGAAACTCAATATACTTAATATTTTTTTATTTATAAAATCTTATTTATTTAGACAAAATTATTAAGGTCAGTTCATTATTATTAATTAAAAGGTAAGTTTAGACACATCACTCCATTCTTTTGGAAGTTAGAATATAATCAATTCCAGATAAACTTGACATATCGATGGGATCCACATTCAAGGCGCACGGAAGGAATGCGGTAATGTGTTTTGGCGCTGCCCGGTTAAGTTTCGATCAAAATTGGCGCCTCGATTTTCAAGAATATAATATATTCATGAATACTGACCAGCTGACTTTTAATTTCACTTTACTTTAAGTTTTTACTTCAATGAAACAACTTAGTCGTCATTACATAGTAGGATGGTGAATTTTAGGTTTTTTTTTTCCAAAATATCACTTCACTCTCAGTTTCATATTTCTGCTGGGAGAACATTCCATGCCATAAAGCATGCAGAAACAAATGTGCATTCACAAAATTTAATGAGCAGGTTGTGTACAGGTACTCGTATAATGACTTTTCATATCGCCATAGATATAGCTGATCTAAGTTAAATCGTGTGCTAGAAATACCACATTGTAAAACGAGGCTTGCACAGAGACATTTATATTTTATGGGTCCAAAAATGTTTAATTATTTTCTTAATGATAATATTTCATTGATTCCAAACTTCCAAATTTTCCTTCTTTTAAAAATCATACACTATCCTGAATTCATAATAAAGATATGAACTCTTTTTTTCTATGATATATTTTGTTACCCTTTAATAATAAGTTATATTTTTGTGTTTTTTTAAAAATATTTTTAATTCCTTTTTAAATTCCATTAAAAAAATACCATATAATCTCTTACAGAATATTTTTTTTTTCTTTCTTATTTTATTTTATTTTATTTTATTTTTATTTTATTAGGGAAATCAACAGTTCTACATACATATTTTTAGTAAACAAATAGATATAGTGTATAAACTCAGAACTAATAACAGATTTCCACATAGTATACAAAGTTAGTAAAGAATATATATATTACATATCAAATAAATACATACATGTTACACAAAAATATTATAACTGTCTATTATTTATTATAGGAGCAAAAATTCATAAACATTTTCTTGTAAACCCACGAACAGGCCATGCCTTTGTGGGATTTTTTGTTTACTATTTTTTTTATTAATATGTATTTCATTGCCATGGAATTATGCTCTATTTTTTTTATACTCTATTTTGCCATTTTTGTTTATTGTAAAAAACAAAAAAAGTTAATAAAAAAAAAGAAAAAAAAAAGATTGTGTATCGGGGTCTGCGTTAAAAGCGCACAAAAGGAATGCGGTTGTGTGTTGTGACGTTTTCCAGTTAAGTTTAGATAAAAATTGGTTATTTGAAAGAAATGAACGAACATGAAAGATTTTAATAACATAAACACATTAAAATATATTTACACATCTCTAGTTAAAAAGCCAACTAGATTATAATTCTCCAATATGGTCACCTTATCAAATCACTTTCTCAGATTCTATTGAGAGAATTCAGAATAATTTTTTAGATATATTAATTTTAAGATGGGTTTTTCTACTAATCAATTAAATTATAAAAAAAATTAAGACTCTCTTAAATTAACTAAATTGCAAGAACGAAGAACATCAACCGATATTACGACTTTATATAAAATAATAAAACCAATGTTTGATACCCCTGATCTACTGAAATTGATTTCATTCTATGTACCACCTAGATTAAGCAAAACATCTACAATATTTTATTGTCAAAATTCTCAAACGGTAGCTCAATATAACTCACCTATTGTTAGATTACAGAATACCGGGAATGAATATGCATCACATTATGATATTTTAAGTTTATCTCTGCCTAACTTAAAAAATAAAGTGAGCAACATATTTTTATCAAAAAGAGCAAATCATCTTCAGAAGATTGGGTTGGAATAGTTAAAATTTGATTGATAATGTATTTTGTTATTGTATAATTTCTTTAAAATATATATGTATTTCAAGTAATTAATAATGTGTACAGTACGAGTATATTAATATTTCATACTCGATTTTTTTTAAGCACTCTTCATACCACATATATGTAAATGGCAGAAATGCTGTATATAAATAAATAAATAAATAATTATATTCTTGAAGATTAAGGCTCCAATGTTTATCGAAACTCAACCGGCTGCATAAAAAAATCATTACCACATTCCTTCTGTGCGCCTTGAACGTAGAACATGTCTATGTATCTGCTCCTAGCGAGTAAAAGAGCAAGAAAGGGAATCCCAAAAACAAAAATTATAATTATATTACTTTTGCGCAATGTTGAATTTTTGTTTAAATTGTAAAAATTAATTTTTTACCACGTTTTTTCGAAATCGTGTAAAAAGAGAATCCCGGTGTATGTATAATTGTGTTTTATTTACATATTTGCTAAAAAAAGTTTTGTATCATTAAACTTTTTTACAAGAACATTTTATTTATGTACGAGTATTAGAAAAATCAAATATTCTACTTAAACACTAAAGATAAATCAAATTATTATTAATTATTCTTATTAGTGTTGTTATAACTTCATTTTGGTATATAAAAAGAAACTTAATCATACTAACGAAGCTAGCTGAGTACAATATTGTCTGGCTTCAGACGATTTCAGCAACACGTGGTATATACAGGATGGCCAGACACTCGAGGTTAAAAAAATGTTGCGATAGATTACCCTTACACCTTTAAAATAAAGGTTACTCATGTTAAGTAAGTAAGTTTGCTTACTTTAGAAGATCGCCGTCTACTGTTGGACATGGGGGTGCTTCATGACATACTCAGTGGACGCCTTGATAGTCCGGCTCTTATGTCAGAGTTATCATTAAATGTCCCCGGCTACCGCACCCGTCACACGTCGAGCTCTCTATTTCATGTGCCAGCAGTTCGTACGAACTATGCCCAGAACTCTCCACTTATACGTTTTGCTAGTGAATATAATTTGAACTTTCCCCTTATTGATCCATTTGATTGTAAAAAAATAACATTTAAAATGCGCGTCTTAAAACATACTTTTTTGTCTTATACTTAGTTTCAATAATAAAGTTTTATTTTATTTTATTAAATTTTATCTCTATTTCTTAATATTTTATATATATTTATATTTTCGATACCTGTCACCCTCTTTCCAATATAACACCCACACACCCACCCTCTCACTCACTTACACTCACACAAACACACTAGTATGTATTGTACGTGTATTTAATGTATTTCTGTGGATATCTGTCATTGGTTTTATTCTCTGTATATGTTATTTGTTATATTTGTATTACATGTATTACTGTTGATATCCCCCAATAAATAAAAAAAAAAATTAAAAAAAAGTAAAATGTTTATCCGACAATGTTTGAGTATGTCCAAATGCTTGCAGACTGGCTGGATTTCTTCCCTAGGGAGTAATTAATATTTAAATTTATTTCAACAGAGAGGGAAAACCTTTTTTGAGAAGGGAATATGGAAGTCTAGGCATTTACAGGGCTTATGACCTGACATTGGCTGGTTTAAGTGGCCACTTTACATACTGTGTAACATTCACCACTCTGCCCATGTTTGAACATCCACATTTCCTCAACTCTTCCATCTGTTGACTTTTGTGAAGTAAAAGAGCTGAAACCTTTATCACGTGGATGAAATTCATCTGGCTGAACCAAATCACCTACTAGGCAACGCTTGAAAACAATTTTCCAATTTTTATACTTTTTTTTTACCAGGTAGTTAATTCGACAATGTTTAAGTATGTCCAAATACTTGTTGACTGGCTGGATTTGTTCCCTAGGGTTATTCATATTTAAATTTATCTCAACAGAGACGGAAAATATTTTTAAGAAATATAAAAATATGAGCTCGTTTACTTCACAAAAGTCAACAGACGGAAGAGTCGAGAAAATGTGGACGTTCAAACATGGGCAGAATGGTGAATGTTACACAGTGTGTAAAGTTGCCACTTAAACCAGCCAATGACAGGTCATAAGCCCTGTAAATGCCTAGACTTCCATATTCTTTTCTCAAAATTTTTTTCCCTCTCTGTTGAAATAAATGTAAAAATGTTCATCGTTTTCTAGATATTCGTTTTTCCCAGTTTTTTCGCTTTATTTCACTTAAGTTACCTTTAATTCTATATTAAATAATATCTTTAATTAATTTTGCTTTAATTATGACAATAACGTATCAAATATTTTATCACATACAAAAAAATGAGATGTTAGGGTATTAGAAGCAAACTTTGAAATCTCCCCCAAAAACGGAAAATTAGTTATTGGTTCCAAAATAATATATACATTAAAACCTTCCTTCCTAAATAATCGCGTAATTCAAAATCGTCTCTCAATCTTGCAACAACACATTTCAGCTATACTATTTGACACAGCAATCTAAGCATTCTCCGTTGAGTTGGTGAAACATAATTAAAAATTTCACAATTCTTTTTTTAAAGTTTTTCGCAAATATCTCAGTAACTCCTTCAATGGAGATTTCTGAGCTTGCTTCTAATACTGAAGTATCATGAAAAGCAATACCAGGTACTTAAAATAAATATTTAGTGACACGATTGTTGAGGAACAGTATTTTTATACCGAAAATAATTTATTAAAATGAATAATGCGCTAAACCTATTTTTTTGTGTGATAAAGTATTTAATATATTAAAGTTATAAATAAAGAAAAAATAAGATTTCACTGTGTAATAAAGTGAAATTATGGGGAAGTAACATCATCATCATCATAAGTTCGATAGTCCTGGGTGGGCCTTAGCTGTATTCAGAAGTCTCCTCTACTCTTGCTTGTCATCTGCTCTTCCTCTCCAGTTCCCAACGTATCCGCATTGATGTATTAGGAGTTTGGGCCTTCCTGGTCTTCGTTGTCTTTGTGACACAGAGAGTTTGGCGTTTAATAGTATTTTTCTCGTCTATTCTAATCACATGGCCATCCCACGGCGTCCCACTATGATGGCGTTGATTTAAATGGGCGTTCTGTAGATTTTTATATTGCAAAAAAGTAAAATATGGTAAAAAAGTTAAAAATAATACCTCTTTGAAAAAGGGGAAAAAAATTTTAAGATGAAGGTATGAAGGTCTATGCATTTTCAGGGCTTGCGACGTGTCATTGGTTGGTTTAAGTGTTCACTTTACACACTGTATTACATTCACCATTCTGCCCGTGTTTGAATTTCCACATTACCTTAACTCTTCCATCTGTTGACTTTTGTGAAGTCACCTCTATATTGCAAAAATTTACATCTAAATGACTTCCTAGGGAGGAAATCCCGCCTGTCTACAAACATTTGGACCTACTCAAAATATTGTATCGTTACTTTTATTTTAGTTATTTATTTATAAACTGACATTGTCCATATATACAATTTATAGGGTTTAAATATTACAATGAAAGAATAATTAAAAACATTTAAAAAAAGAAAGAAGCATTAACAAACATAATGGACACCGAGACAAGATCTGGACTATTTATTTAGTGCTCGTTTAAATCGTTATAAACTTAAACTAAAAAAGGCCAGATTTTGTCTTGAGTTAACAATACGACAAAGACGGGTCATTAGAGAATTAAGGCCATAGTTTGTTCTATGCTGATAGATGAACATATATTTTATATTTTTTTATTAATATCCCTACAGAGATGAGGTAGAATTTTTTCAAATTCAGGATTATGGATATTCGAGCGTTTACAGGGCTTATGATCTGTCATTGGCTGGGTTAAGTGGCCACTTTACGTACTACAACATTCCCCATTCCACTTATTAGCAAATATCGACACAGGTAACATTTTTGATTTTTGTATATATGTTATTAAATGAGAAACCATTCACAAGCGTGTTGGAGCGCCATCTATGTATTGATATTGAAGTTAAGTATTTTTAACTAGCATATTACTTTATTTTATGTATTTAAGACTCTTCCGAGTTAAATTAAGTACTAGTAATCGCCTGAAGATGACTCTGCAATTTATTTTTACTTATATTTTGACTATATATATATTTTATAGTTCTAACGGTGTTCTATCAGCACAATTTTGACCTCAAATGTCTGGCCACCCTGTATACGTAGTTAATCGCACAGAGTAAGAAACAGTAGCCATTTGCTTCTTGGGAGGGCGTTTTATGTGGCACACTAATTGCGCTTGTCATCTTTCAAAATACTGTTACAAGATGCAACTGTTTCTCACAAACCCGTTTTGTGGATCGTTTAAATAAATAACTTACATTGCGTGTAAATTGAATCGGTAATCATAATTTAACCATTTAAAAATAAAGCTTTGATTGGATCGTGAAATTTATTATTGCGTTTTACTTCCTTATTTTAGGTTCCGGATAGATTTCCGACAAATGAGACAAGTTTTAATAAATGTTAGTAAAATATTTGAGCCCAGCGTGACGTTTGTATTTGTTTTTTAATTTAATTTAATCTATGTTTTTTGTTATTTTTTCTATTATAACTTATATTTATGTTATATTTTTGTTACCTTTAACTCTTGTGTGGCTGTGATGTCACACTAGTCGACATAGGACACAAGACTTGATATATCTCTCTTATTTTTTTAAATTATGAATTCGTATTTTTTGGAATTTTCAAATGGACATTTTCACACCGGATTTGGAAAGTGAATTTTGTACAACTATGCTGGATGTTAATACAAAAAAATATTTATCCTCGCTACGCGAAAAAAGAGTGTCCGCTAATTCAGCAACACATATGTATAAGAAAGAGCACGAAGATAGAACTCATCCCAAGGAAGACAGAAACGCTGTTCTATGGCAGGTGTTAGTGTGAAAGAGACAAAAACAAAAGTAAGTAAAGTGTAAAATAGATTCAGATATCAGCCGGTTGATAACAGTGATGGGAAACGCACGCGCGTAATCTGAGCGGCGTATTTATGATTATTAATTTATTTTACTATAACAGGGCAAATTATATGTTTATTTGCACAAATAATGGAAAAGGGATTATTAAACAGTATGTCTCCATGTTTTTTTATTCAACTTTTGAACTTTAAATTATTCCGTCTTTTAATAGTGGTAACACGATGTTACATCACCGCGCGCAAAGGGATTATTTATCACAGTCTTTTAAGAGTTAATGGTAAAGTTGGTATTTTAAATTTATACTTTTTTATGATTAACGAAATGTTTTCTAATTTATTTTTGTTCTTTAATAGTATTATTATTGATTTGAATGTTAAAGCATCGCTTGATGAAAAACCACATGTACCAACAAAGGTCCTACCTAACACTAGCTAGTTGTGATCTAAAACAATTAACCTCAGTACATTACAAAACTGTGAAATAAATAAATATAGCGTCAAAATGTGCATTCTGAGAATAGAAATTAAACATTCGAATTGATTGTTGTGAGAACATTAATACACAGTTAATTTGTTACAATATCTTTACATGAAATATTTGAGTAGAAAAAAATGTTTTTTTTTTTTTTTTTAAATAAATAAATAAAAGTCTATCTCGTCCTGTTCTTCAACTATATTAGTCGTCTATTATCACATTAACTCTGAATTACACCGAGTGAGTTTGACATCTGTACATTTTGATTTCATAAGTACATTTGGAACTTTAAGTCAATTTTAATTAGATTTTTTAAAATTCATTTTGAATCCCTGACAAAACGCCGTATTATGTTCTCTTTAAAATACAAAATACTAACCTCCTCAATAAAATATATATAAATGTGAGATTGATAAAACTCAGATATCGGAACATATTTAAACTGCCTTTGTTTTTTTTTTCAAGTAGTACTTTGTCAACTGACATCGTGGCTCAGTTGGTAAAATGGCCAACTTTGAAACTGGGGTCACGGGTTCGATTTCCGCTAGTTGCAAAAAAAACTTCGGTCAAATTGAAGAAATATTGATGATTAAATAAATGCAGAGTGGTGGATGTTTAACAGTTTGTAATATGACTATTGTAACCTGCCAATAACAAATCATAAGTCATTTAAAGGCCAAGACTTCCATATTCTTTTCAAAAAATGTTCTTCGTCGTAGAGATGAATTTATCAATATATTTATTAGTGCTATTAAGCTACCTGTATAACAATTTTTTTCTAATGAAAAAATACGTACACGTTTTTAATATCTCTTGTATATGTGATTACGAAGCATCGCGACGCTCAAGGCGAGATGAGAATGAATCCGACGCGACGTCGGCGTCGCAACGCCGTGGGTCTAGACTTAGACGCTGACGACGCCGCCGCTTTCAATTATGGAATGGCGTCTGAAATTTAAAGAGGAAACGCAAGTGTAGAAGATGGAAATGTGCTCTAATATTCAGAGACACGGAAAGGTAATTGATAGGAAACATATGGATCCATGCTATAAAGGTCTAAAGCTTTTAAAATAAAATGGTGAGTGGAATCTTTAGTCAGTTCTTGTTCTTTTTCATAAAACAAGTATTTATTTTTGAATGTTAAACATTCGTTAACCGTCTCACCACACCACCCCGTCTTGGCATTCTGTTGACACAGCACAGCGGACTGTCTAGCAGGTAACACCTTCGGCTAGGTCCAGACAGGGTGAAAATCCGGCCTGCAAGGCAAAGTTTCCCACGATTCTAGACTGGAACCGGTGAGCAGTGGAAGATGAAACAGGAGACTTAAATATTCAATTTGACTCATTTTTTTACCACGTTTATTCAAAAAAGTTTGATTTTACATTTTACTTATTTATACCGTGCTAAATCACAAAATGAAATATGTTTTAAGGTTAATAAGGTTTTTCATCATTATTCCCTTTCGGCACCTAATGGTGCATAGGGCACTGCATCGATACACCTACTGCCGCGTATCTTGGTATTTTTTTTTACATGAAGGTAAGATGATCTAATATTCTAGAACAAAAACTTCGTTTTTTTTTACCCCTAACATGGTAGGCAACGCGCTGACCATTCAACCACGAGATGGACAAATTTGTTAAATATCTATATTTGATACGAAACACACTAATTATTCATTTAACAAATCTGAAGCTGGTTTGCGAAATCTCGAAGGTAAAAATCTCGAAGGAAAAAACTGAAAACGATCATTTAATATAATAATGTGAATAAAAAAAACGTTATTTAAATTCGGTGTCCGATGCAGAAATAATTTTGCAACTTTGCTATTTTGATAAATAAATAAAAAATAAGTCAAGATCCTGTTAATATTTAAAGCATTAACTTTGTGGTCAAACATTTTACTAAATGTTAATAAGTATGTGTATATAACCACTTACCGACTTTCCTATCTCTACTGGTTTTGAGACGAACCCGTCTCTTTGTCAAGACGCCAATTAAACCAACATGCAAAACCCACTATACACCTTTATTATAGTTATTGCACAAAAATATAAAACCAACATGACATGCATTTTAATAAGCACATGCACTGATTAGGACAAACATTCACTGAATCAGATTACGAAAATATTTTATGTTGTTTGAGAAATAGTTGAAAAAAAGGAGAGGGAATAAAAGGAGGAGCTTGAATTTAATAGGTAAAGGGTGAACATTACCATTGAACATCGTATAACGGGCTATATTGAAAGGATGTTTGATTATTGATTGAAGGAACATTGTTTTTTAAAGCTTTTTTTATGTGAAATATTTCCATATCATTAACTTATTGCATGTTTTTCCTAATTAGTGAACGTGCTTATCAAAATGCATGTCGTGTTGGTTTTATATTTCTGTGCAACAACTATGGTGAAGGTGTATAGTGGATTTTGCATGTTTATTTAATTGGTTTCCTGGCGAAGAGACGGGAACGTCTCGAAACTGGTAGACATAGAAAAGTTGGTAAGTGGTTATTTACAGATATTTTTTAACATTTAGTAAGTAAAAGTCTGTTTAAAAACGTGAATTTTCGATTTTATAATCAATGTAAAACTGTACCATACGAAATTAAATAGAAAAAAAAATTACAAATAAATCTATATTGTGAGTATCTTTATAGACGATGAAGAATTATTGGAACCCCTGGTTTTCAATTAGTTCTTTATAAAGATCCCTAGAGACAAAATTTGGTCTAATAAGCCCAATCATCTGATTGTAACCAATTATGTTTACGCCCATTTGACCTTTTATCATGTTTCAGAGTACGTAATTTGTTCAACGTAATTCGAATGTTATTCAAGTAAAATAGAACTCTTTAACTAAAAAAAACTAATGTTTTTGAGTCCAGTGAACCATTATAATCAAACCTATTTTTTTTTTTAAATTATGTACTTGCTATCATAATAGTATTGATGTTTGTAAAGGAGTAGTGAGGAGATTAGTGGAAACCCAGACTGGGATGGAAGGACGAAGTGAGAAAGGTAGCAGAGCAGTTTCTCTAGGTAGCAAATTGGAAGACGGCAGTTGAGGACAAACAGATTTAGAGGTGAAGGTTGCAGGAGGCCAAAGCTCGATATGGGCCGTAGCGCCATCGGAGAGAAAGAAAAGAGTAGTAATTTTATACAACCAAACGACTGACAGCTCTACGCAAATCTGATTTTTATGAGTCATATTTTGAATTCAATAACTTTAAATGGCTGAATCTACTCAAACATATCCATATATGTACCGACAAGGATTAGTAACATCAAATGCATTTGAAAATAAAAGAAATATGTGTTTTTTTACCGCCAGGGAGCAAATAATTAAATATGATTTAAAGGTATGTCGAAGGAGTGCTTTTTCTGTAATATTTACTATCCCTGGACTGGCATCCGACATCTAAAACTGATAATGTAACAGATAATTGAAATACATTGTTTTTAGTTTACCAACCCAATACCATATGCACCATGGTGCAGATAGTGTACGATGATTAAAAGCAAGGAGTTTTTAAAATTGTGTTTTTTTTTCATCTGGCACCAAGACACAAAATGGAATATACTCAAAAGTCTTGAATCAAATTAATTGTATTGTTTACGCAGTAGATTTAGAGTACCTATTCTTGATTCATACAATTGCTCGTGTGGGTGTGATCAAATGGTTTATTTGAGACCCTTAGAAGATAGGACGTTGATTTCTCAGGAACATACATTAAGTTAAATGAAAACACGTCCCACACAAGGGAAGAACAAATAACGCCATCGAAGGTCTGAATCGAAACATGTTTGTAATTACGTGGATGGCTACTGTTGTGCTCTGTTAACACCCACACAGAAAAATCCAGTCCTTTCAACAATGAATTCGAGTATGTTCAAATGTTTGATTTATGTTTGTGTTTGAGTATGTTCAACTATTTTTTTTCATCAATTGTTTATTCGTTTACAAAAACAGGTCATAAAATAATCAACAGGTAATAGATACACCAGTAAAATTATTTTACCTGAAATAAAAACAACAAGCCAAGAAGCAACTCAGCATTTCCTATTGAATATAATACATTATATTCTCCAAAACCAACAAAGGATGGAATCTACCCTTGATTCTAATCGATCCGTTGATCAATGACCCAATACCACCAATTAATGGACTTTGACCGCCCACAAGTGCGGTGCTTTTTTTTATCACGAAAGCACATATTTTATTGTTATAACTTCAAACCTATTTATTTTTTTGCAACACAATATTACTAGCGCTAAAACATAAACAAATGTATTTTTGCCACAATTTCAGTCTTCCTTTAATAGTCATTAGTTTTTCTAACTTTTCTTGACCAATATGAAGAAACGAGGCCAAATTAATGCAATATTTACCTTAATCTAAATTAATTGCATAAGAAAGGGAACACATTATTAAGGAGTATATGGAAGTTTAGGCATTTACAGTGCTAATGTCCTGTCTTTGACTGGTTTAAGTGGCCATTTCACACTCTCTGTAACATTCACCATGCCTATGTTTTAACTTCGACATTTTCTCAACACTTTCATCTATTGACTTTTATGAAGTCTTAGTCTACGTCTAGACAGCAATTTGTAGGACCAAAAGTTATCCCGTGATATTGCCACTAAGATAGATGGGCAGGTTATCTCCACGGAACAATGATAACCCCCACCACATGTCCTCTAATAAACACGCAATGACAAGACCTTGTGACAATAGCGATTTCCTTGACGTGAACGTGCCTTAATTCTGCTCAAATTCTGCCTCAAACGGCAGCAAAAAATCATTTTATTACAAAGTGTATCCGTCAATAACGTCAATACATATAGATATAAAATAATAATATTTTTCGTGAATTTTCCTGTAATAAACGCCGTCGTGAATTCATTTTCGTAGCGTTCACGTGTGGACTGCAGCCGAATTTTCATTTTGTCCCAGCGTTTTGTCCTGCGCAGTCAAGGCTGTTCACAGAGCTGAGACATGACAATATTATCATATGCACCAGATGCTTTAAAGATACAAAATCTGCATTCTTAAATTTTGTCGTTGGTGTACAAACATTTGTTTGTTTAAAAAAGATATTTTTGCTCATTATATTTTCAGTACTTTCTCTTACCTTTGTTCAGAGGATGGTGACGCATTGAACAGGTTGCTTTTAGATGTCACCATGCGACACTTCGCTAAAACAACAAGACTTAGGTTACAGCTAAACGCGCATGCGTAGGAGGGTTTAATTGGTGTGGCAGTTAAAAATAATAAGTGGATTCGTGAAGAGTATGCTATATACCCCATCGGATACCGGCGCGCGCCCCCGCTGAGAACTGCGGCCTAAAGGAACGACCCTATAATTAAATTATTTTAAAACAATAATAAGAAACGAACACGCATATTTTTAATGAGTTAAGTTAAGAATAAAACGCTGAACCACAAGTACATTATTATTTATTTGTATATTTGTACATATATTTTCATTTATGTTGTAATTTGTTTGATATTAAATAAACTATGTCAAATATAGAAATCCATTTATTGAATAATCCACGCATATCGAAAACTCATTTCACATAACATAACATTACTGAAAGTGACGACAAAAAAAAAATCCTAATAATTAATACCAATAAATAAGTCAAATGCATTACTTCTGCCTGAATGTGTGTATTTTGCAAAATAATTATCAATTGTAATGTCATATCATGACTTTCATATATTGTAATTATTTTCTCTTGTTTGAAAGAAGAAATGTAAGAAAAGAAGACTGATCTGGGGTTATTCCGTATGGATCTGCTGGCGAAAAGATGTTTTAGACCGAGTAAACAAAAAACTTTTATGTGAAAATATTTTATTTTTCTTACGAGTGGAATGATACGAAATGGCATTTCAAAGGTGCGCTTTTTTCTTGTTTTTTGTCATTTTTTTTTCGTAAAGTATTTACTTAATAAAATAAACACATTATAACAATATTAATACATTATAAAGAAAACAAAGTATTAAAACATATTTTGTCCCGATAAACTATTCAATAATAGTTCTCAACTCAGACATTCGTTTCAATTAATAATCAAATAAAAAGAGTACAGACCTAATACTGTATACGTATAAAATAATAAACATTAAATAAAATAAAATAATGAACAGATAAAAATAGTTCAAAATAATTCAAATAAAAGTAAAGTAAGAAAATAGTTTACAATAATACAATTAAAATTACAGAATAGCAATTTACTTGAATATATTTTAAAAATAAGAAAAAAATCAACACAAATATAAATAGTGTGTGCTCATAAATGTAATCAAAACAAGATAAAAAATAAAACAAAGTGAGTCGAAAATTTTAATTCATGTCTACAGAAAAACTGCTTAGTAATACACAGAAAATTATAATTGGCCTATAAATTTGGTTTACTTGTAAATATTTTTTTTTTTGGTTATAATTACTGTTGTTTTCTTTGAATACATAAAAAAAATATATATTTATTTTGATTTTCATAAATAGGAATTATTTATTTACCGCAACACGTCAGTTTCTTAAAACATTGCCCACGTAGGAATCGATAGATCCATACAAATATTTTGCTTTACCTCATCAATTTATCTGTTTGACCTATTCTCGCCATAACATGATGGCAAAAAATTATGTCAATTTATGTACATGTGTTTTTGAAATATATAAATAAGTTTAAAATAAAACAAAGTATTAAAGGCGTAAAATTGAGACAGCAAATCGACTAAAACCTTTAAGCGCTAGCCCGATATTATAAAAGTAAGCAAAAAGGCAGTAATTTTCAAGTCGTATTTCAAGAAATGATACTTTTTCGTATTTATCAACTTTATGTCAATTAAAAAAGAACTTTAATTAATCATGGGTAAAAACTCAGCGTGTCAGTTGTTTCCAAAGCCTAAAACTTGTGTGCATCATATGTATACTGAGTTTTTGCTTATGAATCTCAAGAAATTATGTTATTAGTTGAAAAAACAAAATATCTATTTTTTTAAATAAATCGTTTTATACTGAAAAATTTTTTTTACTGCTCGTTGCCATAATATATCGAATGGTTTAATTTTTTTTGTAATTCCTTTTGTTGTTGCCATTTTGCTTATAATAGCAGGATACTCTAATTTTATTTTATTTGGGAAATCAACCGTTCTACATACATATTTATAGTAAACAATCGGGTTGTGGTCCTGTGGCTAGTATCTCAGACTAACGGACCAACGGTCCGTGGTTCGAATCCTACTCTACCCAAACTTGATTCCTATTCTCTAATAGTGAGTTATTTTCAACTCGTTGAAAATGGCCCTCAAAATTAAATATTTGGGTAAATCATAAGAACGCAAATATTTATTAGCAGATATAGTGTATAAACTCAGAACTAATAACAGATTTCCACAAAGTATACAAAGTTAGTTAAGAAAATATATTACATATTAAATAAATATACGTAAGTGTATAAATATAAAAATGTTATTTTCATGTACTCGTAAACATTTTTCAATAATCAAAGAATTTTTTATTTTTTTTAAGCACAGTAAGTTATTGTAAATTAGGCGGGATTAGGACAGAGCCACAATTTCGTTTCGTAAGTTTGTTCGTTCGTCATATATCTATCTCATTCTAACTCAATTAAAACCATATTTTGCTCTCGTTCCCTCTCATATGGTACAAATAAATTTACGAAACGAATTAATTACAGCATAAGGCCACTGAACTGAAAAAAAAACTATATTTAACAACATAATATTGTTAAATACAAAAAAATAAGAACGATTCAGGTTGAACTTGCTAAAAAAGAGTCAAGCTTTTGTGTTTGGCAAGTCTACAAAAAAAAATAAAATGGAAAAAAAAATGTTACCCGTAAAAAAATGAAAAAAGTCATTTATTGAATCGGCATTATTTATTATTTTTAAAACTCAGTTATAAGTACTACATGCTCATTTTATTGAAATAACACAACTTTAATTTCGAGAGAGCACTCTTTCTATTGACGGGCGATACTTTTTAAAAAATATTTTCCATTAATATACATTTTTACAAGTACAAGTAATTAAAATCCCACCAAGCCAGATAAAGTGGCTGGGTGGTGGAAATTTACATAAATACTGATTTGACTTGTATTACATAAATTTACTACAAAAAACTACTTTTATAAATACATACACAGTGCAATATAATATCAGTTTTCTTTCGCCCGTCGATGGGAGGAATGCTCTCCCAAAGATATATTTTTTTAATTGAGTTAACGTAGTAAAGTAATAACAAAAATTTTGTTTGCAGAACCATTTATTTTTGTGTTTTTTACTTTTAAGTTACTTTCATCTTCCTCTGCATTAGTGTATGGTGTCGTGTCCCATACAGAGATGTGTCGAGATCTTGGCAGACACAACCTCCTTCACAGAGCTGATGGTTGATAGGCTCTCTGATACCGTGAAATATGATATTTGTGCTAACACATTAAGTGATTTATCACAAAACTCAGCACCGTACTTTATTCATTGTGACAATGAAAATTGCACTTAACAACACCAACCGAGAATTATTGTTATTTTTGTCAAAGATCTACTATAACATTACTATAGGTACCATATTTATCTTCTGTAATAGAAGCACTTATTTTGATATTAAGCTGCTGAAATAGTGTTATGTATATTTTTGGTTTATTTTTGTTTTAAATTTCGTATAAAATTTTGCATTTATAAACCTAGAATATGTCCATACACTTATTGTTTTCTCAAACTTAACGATTTGGGTAGGTAGAAAAAAATTACATTAAATCAATATTCTTGCCTTTAAATGTACCTACATCATCATTCCTTTTCCGCACCTAATAGTGCATAAGAAACTGCATTGGTTCACCAATCGCTGCGTATCTTGATCATTTTTGTTACATGAAGGTAAGATGATCAGTCTTAGGCTTCCAGTGCCTGTCTAGAGACTATGAAATATTCTAGTGTAAAAACACCTTTTAAATAAATGTTTTATGTCAACGATGTCAGGAATCAAACCGGAAACCTTTTGCATGGTAGGCACACGCGCTTACTACCTTCTTGTTCCTATAATTTGAAATTAGTATTTTAAATCTTTGTGACAATCGATTTAATTCTTTAAAAGCTATGTATTGAACAAATCTATTACAAAATCGAAATTTGTTGCAACAGAGGAAAACATTTTTTAGAAGGGAATAAGGAAGTCTAGGCATTTACAGGGCTTATGACCTGTCGTTGGCTGGTTGAACTTTGTAGACTTCACAGGTCTAACATAAATACTGGCTTGATACTGTGGAGAGGTACTGTGCATTGAGTAGAAAATTGTATGAATAGTGCAAGTGATTTCGTAATAGGAAAAAACGCTAAATGACATATTTTTGTTTAAAAAATATGTCCTATTTTCTCTGCCTTTCTGAGAACCTTAACTTATTTTGTTATATCAAAACTTTTATCTAATACTAAATATTGAGTTGAAAACATTTGTTCAGGGTTCAGATTCTATTTCACAGATTAAATTGTATTCTTCGTCTCCCCGGACACAGGAATCAAACCGTACTTGCATTGTGTCAAGATCACAATGTAAATAGATTAGGTATTTTAATTACTGCGGTAATGAAATAGTTGTGGTATCTCCAATATTAGCATATTATCAAAATAGGCGACATCAAATTATTTCGCGTCTAAGGTTAATTGAAAATTTTGCAGCTTATAAATTGAATTAACCATGTATTTAATTAAAATATTCCGACGCCCTTAATTGAAATCTTCGTATATATAAATTTAGATGTAATCGCTTCCACCATACTATATTATTTTAATATCTAATTGAATCGATGTTAATTAAGATATACATTTAAGTCGGCGTAAATGTATATCTTAATTAACATCGATTCAATTAGATATTAAAATAATATAGTTTGGTGGAAGCGATTACATCTAAATTTATATATTCGAAGAATACATTTGGTGACTTATATAAAGGGCGTCGGAATGAAGAAATTTTTCAAATGATCTAAATTATACCAGTACCTGACCCGTAAGACTAATCACCTTACCGTAACTTACGTGTAACAAAAATAATCAAGATATTCTGCAATTGGTGTATTAATACAGTGCCCTGTGCATCATTAGGTGCCAAAAGCGAATGATATATAGCTACAACAGCCCTCTACTTTTAAATGTCAGAACAAATCACTGCTGAGAACCAGAGACAGTTTTAGTTTGATAGACTTTTAACAAATATATTCTATTTTTTTTCAAAACTGAACTTCTTCTTTGTACGAGTACTGTACTTTATAGTTTAAATTTACTTAAATAGTTACAAAGATTACTCACTATCAATATTAGGCAATAGACGCAGCCGACGAACTCTTGATACAGCGTTGATTTTAACACTAGAGATGTCCAAAGCCTTCTGCGTACCTTTTTATTCCTGCCAAGTAATATTTGCATGGGTTGAGGAAAATTTGGAAAAAAAAAAAATTGTATTACTTGAAATCTTTTGCAACGGAAAGGGTTTTTAGTGAAGGGAAATATATCTTAAGTGATTTTCAGTTCACCTTGAAGATGGCTCCTGCAATGGTAGCCGAAACGTTAAACAAACCCAATACACGGTATCACCCAAAAAAGAAACATATTAATAACAGAGACCGTGAAAACCTTCGCACCTATTGGGAATATGGAAGTCTAGGCATTTACAAGGCTCATGACCTGTCATTGACTGGCTTAAGTACCTTTTTTACACACTATATAACACTCACTATTCTGTCCATGTTTAAAAATCTGAGTTTCGTAAACTTTTCCATCGGTTGACTTTGGAAAAGTAAAATAGCTGAAACTTTGATATGAGAAGGATCCATCTGACTGAATTATTTTATCTACAAGACAACGCCTGAAATTACTTGTATTTATGCCGAGTAGTTTTTTGACAATATTTTGAGTATGCCTTAATGTTTGTAGACATGGCGCAATTTCCCTTCCTATGTATTATGATTAAAATCTATTGCAACAGAGAGGTAAAAGAGGCAGAGAGGTCCGGTCGCTGCTGGTTTTAGTGAGCACTTTACATACTGTGTAACGCTCATTATTTTGCGTAGTATTACTACTAACTGCATTTTTTATCTTATCATGTATGTAACAGGTGCATAAAACGTAGTATTTTATAATATTGTCGTATTTCTGGCACACACATTTACCATATGTAAAATATTGCACTTTAAAAATAAAACCCAAAATTCAAACATAACTATTTCTGGTATGTATTTCTATATTCTGTATTTGATCGTGTTGACAATTATCCGGATAACTGAGTTCCAGACGTTGTCGGGATAATTTGATCACAATTCACTCTTAGATCACATTTTTATTGCTTTTGAAATAATACAGGTAATTAGAAATTATCTGTATTATTTCAAATAGTAATTAAATAGTAATTAAATAATTAAAATTAATTAAATAAATAGTAACAATAGTAAGTAGCATTAAATAAATAATTAATTAAATAGTAATTTTACAAAAAAATTCAAAGTTGAATATCTGACTACTGTTTATTTTGAGACACATCATATTGATTATATATTAATGTAAATATTTTAAAATATAATAAAAAACAATTACATGTGTTCATACAAAGTCCACAAAAATAATTATAGCATTTCAAAAAATATATTAAAACTGTAGCAATGTGCCCCACACAGGGGCAAGTTGTTACAAGTTGAGGGCATGTTGTTACAAACTAAAGCAAAAATCAAACATGTATGTAATTGTTAACAATAATATGTAGAGTAAATAAAATAACATGTAATGATATAATAGCATAAGCTTATGTATGCTGTAAGTTCCTTTTCCTAATCGACATAAAATATTTGCTGAGGTTTGTTGTAACTCACTATGTTAGATGTGATTGGACCATTCTCTTGACGTTTTATGTAACGATGTAATGTCATAAAATTTACTTTTTATGCTTCGGGAGCTCTTCGAATACATATTTTTTTCTGTTACTTCTTTAGCTGCTCTTTTGTAGGTCTCCTCGGGAAGTTCACCTCTATTGTTTTCTTTTATATATCCGTATCATTGTTATATAAAATCTTAAACAATAATAATAAATGGTTCAATAATTTAATATAAAAATGCAATTTTAAGCAAAAAGGGAACGTTGTGAAGCTAGTTGTTAAAGTAACAACTTGCCCCCCCCCATTGTTGTAACAACTAGCCCCTCTGACCCAAAATAAAAACAAATTGTCATAGCATTAAAACGAAAAGTGTTATAATTTACATTTATTATCTGAATGTAAGCGGAGATATGTAGAATTTTACCAGTTTACTTTGAATCAACTTACCTCTTATAGTTAGTGAATAATTAATCTTCAAAATCAATCAACGAAAGTAACTTTCAGATACGAAATACACTTCAGTAGATTTTATTTGAATTACGCACGACAGGCATGGGTGTCGTTCCGTCGAGCATTGCGGACACAATACCTTGACATGCTGTGCGACACGTACGTCACATAACCTAGTGGTGGGGGAATTATTTAGAATGTAACAACTTGCCCCCGTAACAACTAGCCCCGCCTTCCCCTACTTAAACATTTCAAGCAAAGTTAGTTGCTTTGACAGAAAAACTCGTACTGCATTTCTTATCTTATTATGTATGTAACAGGTGTATAATACGTAGTATTTTATAATATTGTCGTATTTCTGGCACATACTGGCACACGCATTCACAATATGTAAAATGTTGCAATTTTAAAAATTAAAGTTTATCCTAAATCCACAATTCAAACAAAACTGCGATTTAACAAAGTTAAATACTAAAAAATATTATTTTTTGTATTTATAAAATACAAAAATAAATTCACCCTGTTATCTTGAAACCGTTAATTAAAAACGCGTAAAACGTTAATTAAAACGTTTGCTGGAGTTCACTTCTGTTTGATTATCTACATGAATTTTTGTATGAATTATGTGCATAAAGAACATTTGTGCTGTAAAATATTATTTGTATGCAAAGAGTCATTACATTAAATAATGTATTAGCACATTGCTTTCAAAGCTAGTTTTAATTAGCTCAGTAAAACATCCTTATCACGTACAACAAAGATACCATTTTATTAGTTTTCCTAATACCCACTTTCTTATTCCGGTTTCATTACGTTCAGAAAAACTAATAAAATAAATCACCGATATTTTGAGTATGTGTAAATGTTTGCAAACATGGCGGAACTCCACAGCCTGCAGAGTTGTCAACATTGAAATGTACTGCAACTGAGAAGAAATACATTTTATACGGGGTATTTGGAAGTCAAGGCATTGACAGGTCGTAAACCCTATAAGTGCCTGGACTTTCATATTCTTATCTCAAATACGTTTTCCTTCTGTGTTACAATATTAAAAAAAAAACAAAATAAATAATGCTCTTTTTTAACAAGCATCAATTCAATATACAGTTTGAATCAATAAAAATCAACCTACGGAAGAATTAAATGAATATGGATGTTCAAATATAAACAGAATAGTGAATGTCACACAGTGTGTAAAGTAGCTACACAATTTATCCAATAACAGGTAATGAGCCCTGTAAATGCCTATACTTTAAAATTTATTTCTCTGAATTGTTTTTAATCTCTGCTCTAGTAAATAAATTCTAGTTCAATTATATTTATTCAAAACGTTTATGTACATAATAAAATACATATTTCGAAGCATAAATGATGCTTAAAAATATAAACAATTTGAAGTTTATATTTGAAGCACTAACTTTGTGGCTATTGATTATAATAAAATAAATAAAACCTTGAAGAAGAAGCTTGTTTGCTTTGAAACCGGTCGGTGAAAAATAAAAATTAGTGGTTAAAAACAAAGTTGTTTTATTTATTTTATTATAAGTAATTTAATTTGAATGTGAAAAATGATAAAATATCCCGTAATAAGGAACTTCAGCCTTACGGGAAATTGGTAAAAATTAAAGCATAAAATTGTACGGCAAAGTTTCTCGAAAATGTACGAAAAAAAAAAAAAAAATATTTTAATAAAAACGCACTACTTTGAACGACTTAACTGGTTCATATGAACCAAACAATATTATTAGAGCTGTAAAAGATATCTGGTTTGCTTACCGTGAGTGATCTGATCGGAAGAACTGACAGAGAACAACCTCTGACGTCACGCGCCGACTTATTTCAGAAATATAAAACTTCAAAAAATCATAAAGCTGATAATACGATATTCAAAAATAAAAAAAAAGTTTTTTTTCTGGCTTAATTTAATAATCTATTAACTAATAAAAAATAATAAATACACTAAACTTCCTCATTGGAGAGAAAAAAATCTGGAACTTCCGGATTAATGAGTTGTCGGATTCCAGACGATGTCCGGAAAATTTTATCATAATTTAGTCTAAGATCACTGTTTTATTGCTTTTGAAATAATACAGCAAATTTGAACCAAATTTAATACTCACTTAAACATGTCCAGGAAATTTAATTGCTTTGACGAAGAAACTCGTTTACCCTTTTTCTCCTTTATTTTTTATTTCCCGATAACGATCCGGATATTTGGTAAGAGGGGTGACTGGAGTTCGGATTAATGGAGTTCCACTTTAATTTCTTTATCACCATAACAGACCATAAGGCTCAATGACAGCGGTGAATTACCGCACATTCAACCCAGGCTAGAGAAATGTCAAATTTAATTTACATACATGACTTGACCGGGAATCGGACGGGGAACCCTCCGGGAGTGAAAGACGCGAGGCCATTACTCTTTAGAGGCCACCATTTTGTTTTTTTATTTATTTTTTACTGCTCTAATCTGGTTTTCATTAAATTTGTACTTCTCTTAACTTTAGAAATATAGTATTTTAAATGCATTTCTTTTATTTTTTAATAGTCTTTTCATTGTAATTCATTTATTTTTTAATAAAATCTCTGTACTGTATTATATTCATTTTTTAAACTCCCTTTACTGTATTAATTTTATTTTATAGTACAGTCTTCATACTGCATTTTTCTTATTTTATAATCGTATTTTTAATTTATTGGTGTCTTTGTACCGATTTAAAAAAATTTATGTCGTCTTTTTACTATATGTCTTTATAATACAGTCTTCATAATTATTTTTTTTCAATTTTAACCCTTTTTTTACAATATTTCTTTGATTTTATCATAAAAATACCATACCACATTTTTCTCATTTTTCTAACGTCTTCTTCATCATCATCATTTCATGTCCACTCCCTAGTTAGAGTATATGGTATCCATAAAGAGCCTTCATGCATCTTTATCGACTGCCAACTCTTTTGCGTCTTCCCAAGTCAGGTTCTCGTCCCGAAGTTCTCACAAAACTGCCGAAGAACGGTCAACAGTGGACGTCCAGGACGTCGAGAACCTGATGCCTTGTAAAGTAGGCGAGAGAGGTTAAGGCTCTCAGGAGGCATCCGCAGTATATAGCTTTGCCAACCGTATCGCCTCCACTTAACGACAGTTGTCACTGAAGTTGTCAATGTCTTTTTACTGTATTAATTATAAAATATTTATATTGTATTTTCCTTTATTTTTAAATCATCTCTTTACCTTAATTATTTTATCTTTTAAAAAAGTATTTTGTATGCTTTATTTTTCTTCTGTTTTTCTTTTATTTTGTACTAGAGTTTTTCTTTATTTTTTAAGCACAATTTTCACTACACTACCTTTATTTTCAAAAACAATAATGATTTAACTTCATTTCTTTCATGTTTCAAAACAGTATTTTTTCTGAATTTCTTTAATTAAATGTTATTTGTGTACCTATTGACTCTATTTTTTTGTCTGTAAAAGTTAGACATACGGGTGTTTAAAATGTATAAATAAGTAAATAATTTATTCTACGGCGTGTTTTTTACGATCCCCTGAGTAGCGTATTGGTTGCGCGTTAAATGAAGCCCTTAAAAGAATCCATGTTCATGGGACTAATCTGAGATGACAGCTCTTGGTTTTCTTGATGAGTACGGGTAAGCTTTACAGCCCCTTCGTTTAAGTACCTATATATTCTACACGGCGCCCACTAGCTCAGAGGACCAAAATATATTTTTTTATATACCTAGTTTTAAATATACCTATCTGTGAGTTTTTATTAAAATGAACAACAAAATGTTCATTTCGTGAATATCGAATTTATTTTTTGTTGAATAATTTATTTTTTTTACAGTATTTACTTTTGTGTGTATGTATTTATTTTGAGTATGTCCAAATGTTTGCAGACTCGCTGGATTTCCTCCTTAGGGAGTTTAAATCTCAATTTGTTCAAACAGAAAGAAGAAACATTTTTGAAAAGAGAATATGAAAATCTAGGCATTTAAATGGTTTATGATCTGTCATTAGCTGGTTAAAGTGACCATTTTACACACGGTGTAACGTTCACTATTCTGCTCATAATTAATCTAGCCAGACTTTAAACATTTGGACATACTCAAGAATTAACTAACTGTTAAAAGAAGAAGAACAAAAATTGGGAAATTGTTTTCAGGCGTTGCCTAGTAGGTGAATTGGTTTAACCAGATAAATCTCACGCACATGATAAAGGTTTCCGCTCTTTTACTAGACAAAACATAACAGATAGAAGAGTTGAGGAAATGTTTATGTTTAAACATAGGTAGAATGATTAATGTTACACAGTGTGTAAAGTGGCCACTTAAACCAGCCAAAGACAGATCATAAGCCCTGAAAATTCCTAGACTTCCATATTCCCTTCTTAAAAATCCTTCCCCTCTCTGTTCCAACAATTTTAGAAGAAGAAAATTGTCTACATTTTGATTGATTCCATTGTACATTTTATATGTTAATGTTAACCACTTATTTTCTCAGGTAAAATGTTTTAGGTAGGTAGAAATAAGTTGCCTTAAGGCAATTCACCCGCCTTTATGTGTTTAATTAAATAAATAAATTAAATTGTTCTTTATTATGGCAACTAAGTTTTTGGTCACCGTACACACACTATACATTCTGGATATAGGATGTTGCGGTGAAAGCTTAAAGATGTCGAGACTCATGAAGACTTACGCTTTAGTTCCTCTGGGTAACCATTGACATAAAAAATACTCGGGATTATACTTAGCAACTCTTCTTGTATACTTACCAACCTACCAATACATCAAGGAAGTGACGTGACATTTGTTGATCTGCATAGTGTGGAAAGGGGTTTATGATTATAGAAAATATCGAATAACACCAGAGGCCAAAATAAAAGGGTTTTCTGTTTTTTTTTTCTTAAAATAATATATACGTAGTCCATATTGAAAACACCATATACGAGGTAAGTATTGTAAAATTAAGGCAAACCAGGCAAAAGCTAAAATCTTTAACAAGTTAGATATGAAATATAACTTATTTAGAGTACATTGTTTACAATAATAATAACATTTTCCATTCTAAATATGGCTTTATTTGTTAAAATATGACTTTCAAACTACTGGGTTTGTCGCAAACATGACCTTTACTTGAGTATTCCAAAGTTGGCAATCTCCAAAATGAAATGTACTGCTTACTATGTGTCGGCCTCGTAGGGTAATAGTCAGTACGTTTCCCTACCATTCAAGAGGTCTCGGGTTCGATTCCCGACATGGTGGAAATGAAATATTTATTCAAAATTATGCTTTCACACTAGTATATTTTACAATCCCTGGACTGGTACCTGCAGCGTAAGACTGTTCACCTTACCTTCATGTAACAAAAATGATCAAGATACGCTGCGATTGGTGTACCAATGCAGTGCCCTATGCACTATAAGGTGCAAAAAGAGAATGATGATGATGTTTCACTATTGTTTCTTGATATAACCATGATTATCTTATCACTTATAATCATTTCATTGACAGTTTTGTTTTGCTGCTCTTTATTTAACTTACTGTGTTTCTATTTAGATATTTTCATTAATAAATTTATATTTATAGATATTTTAAATTTTAAATTTTACGGCTTCAAAAAAAAGTTTTTAAAACACGTTTTATAATTAAGCCCTTTTACGCGAAATAAATTATAATATTATATAAAAAATGCGCCGTTCATGTTACGCGCGTGCGTTCCCCATTACTGTCATCAACCGACTTAAGACTGAATCTGTTTTAGACGATACCCGCCGCAGAACAGCGTCTCTGTCTTCTTTGTTATGACTTCTATCTTCGTGCTCTCTCTTGTATAAGGTATCCGTATAGATGTGTTGATGAATTAGCGGACATTCATTCTTCGCGTCGCAAGGATAAATATTTTTTGTATTAACATTTAGCATAGTTATACATTTTTTTTTTGCCAAATCGGTTGTGAAAATGTCTATTTAAAGATTTAAAAAAATACGAATTAATTATTTTAAAAAATAAGAGAGATATATCAAATATTGTGTCCTATGTCGACTAGTGTGACATCACAGTCACACAAGAGTTAAGAATAACGCAATTAGGAAACGTAAATATTACGATCATTTTGGTCAAAAATACTCAGAACAACAAAGAAACAAAACAAGTTTATAACTAAACATATCGCAATAGTATTTTAATAAGATTTTTTTTTCAATTTAAACGATACAAAAAAAAAACTGAAACAAAGATTTGTATTACGAAATGTTCTCAATGACCATTTTTGCTTGATGACCGAGTTCCCATATGCTCGAGCGCTCAATTCTCGTGCCATCTGTCTGCATAATCCAAAACGTCTTAACCATTGAACTCACCACGTCAGATTTGTCATATTCTCCGGATGAATCCTTCGCTCTGGAGGTCTCGCGGTCCTGTTTTTACCTTTTACTTTATACTTCGTCCTGTCTAGCCGACTGAGACTCACTTCTAGCCCACTGAATCCTGCAAATTACATAAATGTTACAAGGAGATCGTCCGATAGGGAACGTTCTCGGGTTACAATCGGCGCTCGGGATGACAAACATTGCAATTTATATCGAGGAATGAGGCGGATGATTTTTCGTTGCACTTGGCACGTAAAGCATCATAATGCAAAGTGATTGGAAGCATAACGTCTGCGCCTTTTTAATATTGAGTTGTTTTAATAGGAGTATTGTCATTATATTAGCCGTATGGTACTCCTGTCTTTACTCATTCGAGTTTTGTGTACTGTCAGTACTTCTTTACGGGTGCGAATCTTGGCATCTTACGAAAACTAAAAACATTAAACATCTGAGTTTTGAAAGTAAACGTTTGAGGAGGGTATTGGATATAAGGTGGTCTGATTTTATGACCACATTAAAGTCCAAAAACGGACGCTGCAACTTCAAATAATATGGTATGTATGGTATACCGTATGGTACTCCTGTCTTTATATATAATATGGTATACCGTATGGTACTCCTGTCTTTACTCATTCGAGTTTTGTGTACTGCCAGTACTTCTTTACGGGTGCGAATCTTGGCATCTTACGAAAACTAAAAACATTAAACATCTGAGTTTTGAAAGTAAACGTTTGAGGAGAGTATTGGATATAAGGTGGTCTGATTTTATGACCACATTAAAGTCCAAAAACGGACGCTGCAACTTCAAATAATGAGCGTCTTGAAGGTGCGGTGGACATGACTTGGTTACGTGCTGCGGATGCAAAATGAATTGACTTAACCAATAAATTTTGTCGCCGAATCGACAAAGTTATTCCTTCCGAATTATTATAAACGTTAAAAAAACCATGATATCCGCTATTCTGGTTTTGTTCCTAATTTATTTATTTTAATAAAAAACAACCATACTTCTAAACAAAGTTTTATATTTTATTTCTTTATATTGTTTTTTTTTTTTAATTTATGTAATTTATACACTCATCTTTTTATTTTCATTTATATACTAACTACACTTCTTAACACTGTTCCTATCTATTATTTTTTCGTATTGTATTTTTTTAAATTTATGTTGTTTATATACTCATCTTTTTTTATACCAACTTTACTCGTAAACACTTTTCTATCTTGTATTGCTTTGTCTGTATTTTTTAAATTTTATGTTGTTTATATACTCATGTTTTATTTAATTTCCATATATGTAAAAACCTCATGGGCGTGAAAAATCAATAAAATAAATTTAAAAAACCCCTCATTTCTTACTCTGTCACTTAGACTTATACCAAGCAGGGATCTTTCCATGAATCACTGTATGCATTTAACCTTTTCTACATTTATTTTTGTAAGAGCCATGGTCTCAAACGCGTATTTAGTCACTGAGTCGCTGGCAGTACACATATAATTTTATTTATTTTTTATTTTTTATAAACTCATATTCAGAACAACAAAGAAACAATCCAAGATATTTATAACTAAATATACTTAAATTTATTTCAACAGAGGGAAAACATTATTGAGAAGGGAATATGGAAGTCTAGGCATTTACAGAGCTTATGACCTGTCATTGAGACTTGAGAGTTGAAATAAATTTAAATATGAATAACTCCCATGGGAGGAAATCCAGCCAGTCAGCAAGCATTTGGACTTACTCAAACATTGCTGAACTAAATATACAACGATATATAATCCAAAACTAAGGGGAAAAAGGTCATTAACATCACATGCTGCGCAGACGATGCAATTATAGTAGCAGTGGCAATTCAGTTAGTAAATCAAAAGATTAAATAATTTTATTAAATTTAGGTTTACTTTATGTAACAAAAAATATTAAGATACAATGTGATTGATATACCAATGCAGTGCCTTATGCATTATTAGATGCGAAAATAGAATAAAAATGATGATTTAACAAATTGTAAGACTTAATAATTCGTGAGGGTTTATGTACATCAAATAAAAATATTTTTTTAAGTAAATAAAAGTATTACTCAATAAGAAGCAATCGCATTCCACTTCATTTTTATGCACTCCAATATCGGGAGATATTTTCAACACGGTTCAACAATTTCCAGTAAAATAACATAATCCTTCGGATGCAGTTGCAGGAAAGTTTGAAACAATTTTGAAGCAGTGGCAATAAATAAAACCCAGGACGGATTAAATCCCGAAAGCCTTCTCTTCGAGAGGGGTTGATCATATTTTACATTTAGTACTTTTTTCATAATCAATAAATGTCGAAGGGATGTGTGCACACGGGCGTGCAATTGCATCCATCTTCCATAAGATAGATATTCTTATGAAGAAATTTATTACTTCACGTCTAGCACTTTTTGATTACGGATTTTGCTGCGATTTAAATTTTAAATGCAGGATATTGAAATAAATTATAAATTATGTACCTGCAAATTAAATAAACATCTTTATATCTTCCCTTTTCGAACCCAGTGGTGCACTGGGCACTCTATTGGTAAACCAAACGCAGTGTATTTCGTTATTTATTTATTTATCAGCATCTATTACGTGAAGTCTTACGCTTTAGGTGCCAGACCAGAAATAATGAGAAATTTTACTTTAAACGACCTTTACAATTAAAATTTCACGTCCTCTTTGTAAGGCATTGAACTCAGAACCTCAATAATTGAACACGAATGCGCCATCAACTTACAACGAGGCAGACTTATCTCCACTAGATTACCTACCTTGTTCGGGATTTTTACCTGAGAGCAGCCATCGAGTCGAAAACACTCATCCAGAGTACTGGTTACATATAACACACATAACTGTATTCTTCATACGCCTGGGAACAGAGTAAATTAAGTTAATTGATGTGTCTAGCACTTTTTTTTTAATGTAATTGTATTTATTTATTGTATTTTTTTTTGTTTTAAATCAATTAAAGAAATACACACAGACTAGTTCCAAAAAAAATGGCTTGCAAAAAACCGGTGGGCAGAGTAATTTTGAACAATGTTTTGATTTTTTCAAAACTTTTGCAGACAAGAACTGGACTCGATGCCCTAGGAAGCTATTAATATTAACATATTAAAACAAAAATTTTCGAAAAGAGAATAAAGAAGTCTAGTCATCTTCAGGGCATATGACATATCACGGGCTGTGTTATCATTCACTATTTTGCCCATATTTAAACATCTGTATTCCTTCAATTCTTCCATATGTTGATGTTTGTGTAGTTAACGAGCTGAAACTTTTATTTATATGGGTGAAATTCATCTGATTTAATTTTAACACCCACATATTAGGCAACGACTGAAAATGTTTTTCAATTTTTATACTTCTTGGATCAGGTGGATTTATGAACAAGGTTTTGAGTTTGTCTAAACTTTTTTTTTAGCTTATATATTTCAGCTCAGATATCTAAACCACATTGATTTTGGCAACGCGAAGGTAAAAAATATATCATACTTCAGCTAGTCATGAAGGAGAAGATCGAAAAATGTAGGGAAGTGGAAAGAAATAAAATGTTCTGGCTTTGAAACGTCAGAAAATGGACCAGGATTAGAACTGTGGAGAAGCTGTTTTGCACTGCTTTTGACAGAAAATCTTTTTTTTGAGTGCTCGTCAACGTCTAGGGAATCTGGCATTTTACGTGAAGAAGTCGATAATTTGCTTTAACACTTGTTTTAAAAACGATTTTGTCATCCTTATAAAATGTATGTAATGTTGTACGATGATTTGATCGCGATCATTGACATATTAATACACATGGACACATAATACACAGAGTAAAGCATTGAAAAAAGTAGTGACGTACCCATAGTTACCGAATTCATTTATTCAAACCGGGCTTGCATTCGGAGAGACTGCATATACTACCAAAAATGGGTTTTCTTCCTATTTATGGTACATATAAAAAAGTGTGTCTTTAAATGTTTACTAACACCATTTGTTATGGACACCAATAAGATTATGCCACCTATATAATGCCTGCATTACACCTATTCTCCTCTACGGATGCGAATCGTGGCACCTCCTAGGGCCCAAAACAGAACAATTCTGAGTTTTGAGAATAGGTGTCTAAGAAGAATCTTGGGTGTGCGGTGGTTTAACTTTGTGAGGAATGAAGTAATAAAAGAAAGAACGCAGCAAACTCCTCCTATCAAGTGGAGGTGATACGGTTGGCTAGTACTGTGGATGCCTCCTGAGAGTCTTAAACCACGCTTGCCTATTTGCCACTCTCATGGCACGAGAAAACAGTTTTTCTCGTGTATTTTGTATGTTAATACACGAGATAATACGGCCACGAGAGCGTTTAGAATACCAGCCCTGGACGTCCACTGCTGATTGTTCGTCGGCAATTTATGTCAGAACTTCGGGACGAGAACCTGACTTAGGAGGACGCAAAGGAATTGGCAGTTAACAGAGATGCATCGAGGCTCTTTGTGACTACCATATGCTCCAATTAGGGAGCGAACATGGAATGATGGTGATGATGATGATGTTTTTAAAAATGCGGATTCTTTTATTAGCGTGTTATAAATTGAAATAATCTGTTTATTTTCCCGGGCATATTACTCGCTGCGCCCTCTGACGGCGTTCCTTTTTCGCGGTTTGCCGCCAAAACCCCCTCAGAGAACCGACCACTCCATAAAAGTACTCGACTCAATGGCTAATCACGATTATTGTGTTGTTTTCTTTCATTTCTTCGTTTTCACAAAGCGCATAATAAGCGCGTATGCAGCTTTTCAATGGAGGCGTGTGGTTGCAAGCGCGGCCCATCTAAGTACCCTCCTACTTAGCGAAACAAAGCCAAGATTAACATGCAAATTATTCGGGTTCTAATTTAAATAAAATCAAACGGTATCTACATTATTTATTCCATTGAATTTCCAGTGACACAATTATTGTAACTGGTCGGTCCGTTTATGCAAGTTTAATACGGCTGATATTAAATAAAGCATAAATTTTATATATTCAATATTTGTATTTATATTTTGTTTCTAGGCGGGTAAAAAATACAGTTCTGTTTTTTTATTAAAACGAGTGCTTTTGACTCGATGGCTACTCTTAGGTAAAAACCCTGTGTAAGGAAAACGAGTAAATGATAAGTTCGTCTCCTTGTGTAGTGGTTGACTCGGTTGTCAACCGTTCTTGAAGTCTTAGGTTTCTGGCAGATTAGAAACGAAATATTGATGGCACCTGAAGCATAGCACTGATCACTCTGACTTTATGCATTGAATAACACTGCATTTGTTTCACCAATTCAGTATCCTTTGCACCACTGGGTGCGGAAAGGGAAAAGACGATGAAATATTTATATAAATTGGAAAAAAAACATAAATTTAAAAAAAAAACACTGTCTCCTGAGACATTTTATGACTAGCTCTAATCACAAAAGTATGTTTAACCAAGCGTACTATTTAACTAAGCAAATTTTTTTTTTTTTTTTTTGTGCGTTATTTACAAAGATATGATTTTTTAAAGTTACATTTATCAAATACCGCGCCAAATGACTGTTATCAGTGTGTCACTTTTCAGTAGTGACGTCATAAAACGGTTGGCGTTCTTACTTTCACTGACCTGACAAGAATTTATGGAATATTGCTTTGATTACTTCATTTAGTTCGTAATTTGCTCATTTCTATATTATGGTTTTTTTTACGAACGTTTCGATTTAGAAAAACCTAGAAAGTTGACATAATCTCTGGTTGAAATGTCAAACTATACAAATTACACTTTTTTTTCTGTGGTCAAAACGTTGCGGGGGCTTAAAGCGGAAACCGGAAATACTACACGTAGATATAACTAGTGACGTTATTATTTACGATATTAAAATGAATACTATTTCTTACATTTTTTATTTATTTTTGCGTGCGTTTTTGAGATATTTCATCCTACTCCAAAATTTTTAAATATTCACGTGTACACGTAAACATTTTTAAAATTTAATTCTGGGTTGGACTGGAATTCCTCATTATCAGGATTAATGAGCGCCATACTTCATTGCTTTTGAAATAATACAGCAAATTGGAATCATATTTAAAACTTATTTAAACATGTCCACTAAAGTTAATTGCACAATTAAATTATGTAAAATTAAAAACGTCTCCTTTATTTTTTATTTCCTGGTAACGATTTTGATATTTGGCAATCCGGGTGACTGGAATTCGGATAAACAGAGTTTTACTGTAATTATTAAGTGAGATGTTAATGCCCTCAAAACCCCTGATTGAGTATTCGAACGATCGATATGTCGATTCTGTCACAGCACTTAATCGCGTATGCGTGTTGTGTATGGAAATGAGACTGAATAATTCATATTATGCACAAAGAAAGCGGTATTTTGCACTACCAGATCGCTCTCATTCAATTCAATTCGGCTTTCTACTCTCAAAGGGAAACGAATCCCAAACTCAGCGTCGGCGGATCGCATCTCAAAGAAATCGAGATGAATCACAAAGAATAATAGTCGTTTTTTTCTGCACTAATTCCATTACTGCTGCTGCATTCAAAGATGTTTGATGAAGCTTATTGTGTCGAAGATGGATTGATCTGATTCGATGCAAGAAGCGGGGATTTCTGGAATCCGGAACTAAAGACTAACGTTTGAACATAATTTATTTCTAACTATGAAGACCGGCATGATTGTGAAAGTTTAGTGTTTTTTTTTCATTACGTTACTCTTTAACTAATCCAAAATATTTTTATTCAATTACATTTTCTAAATTCCAATTTATACTGTTTTAAGTATGTCCGAATATTTACAGACAGGCTTGATTTTTTTTCTTGCATTTACAGGGCTTCTGACTTGTTATTAGCTGGTTCAAGGTGGCCTTTTTACACACTGTGTGAAATTCACAATTCTGCCTATGTTTAATCATCCACATTTTCCTAACTATTCCATCTGTTTTGTGAAGTAAAAGAGCTGAAACCCTTATCGATGTGGGTGAGATTTATCTGATCGAATTATTTCACTATATTTGTATTCCTTAGGAATTTTTATTTTTAATTTTTTAATTTTTTAATTTTATTTATTTATTTACACCTTTTATCAAAAATACAATATTACGTTTACTTTGCCCAGCTAACAAGGGTACATACCCCGTTCCAAGCTAGGCAGTTACATTCTAATATATGATAATAGTTAACAAATTAATAGAGAGCACAGACTAATACAATATAAACTTACTCGAATACACATTTTGATACATATACAAACACACATACACATATATACACATATATATATCCACACATATAAACACATATACATACATACACACGTACATACACCCATGCGGATACACATACATACATTCATAAAACATAGAAAATTTATTTATAAAGCGAAACTTCATGGTTTTCATCTGTATATATATATTTTCAAATTATTTATTATTTTTATATGTTATTTTTGACATCATGTAAGAATGTCCAATCCGTGGCATGCATCAACTTTTCTGGCTCCCTGTCCATGTCATGAAAAAGCGAGGTCAACACCTTCCGAATATTTATAATAACTTTCCTACATGCGCAGCTGACAGAGAGTCCCCCAGGACTCTATAACAGCTGCGGGTGGATGGCAGGCTTAAGAATCTCCCCTTAGTGTTGACTTTTGTGAAGTAAAAGAGGTTTAACTTTTATTATGCGGCATCCGGCTGAACCATTTCACCTACTAGGTAACTCTTCAAAAAAAATTACAATTTTTGTACTTCTTATTCTAGTTAGTTTGATCAATAATGTTTTGAATATGTCCAAATGTTTGTAGACAGAACGAATTCCCTCACTCGGGAGTTATTTAGATTAACATTTGTTGCAACAGAGGGGACTGAATCTCACCCGCATTATAAAGGTTTCAGATATTTTACTTCACAAAAGTCAACTTTAAAAGCCCCCACCCACTTACCCGAATCTGTTTTAAAGTTCTTGTGGCCTCTTTTCAGATCCGCATATTGCAAAAACAATTATTATTTTAGCTGTAATGAACGGTAAATTTGTTTTTTTTTTTAATCTTTCTTTTCAAAAGATTCGCGTATTTTTATTTTTTGAATTTACATTTACTGCTTTTAATGCCCCGATCGCCGTCAGAGCAACCAGTCAAGTATATACAGTCAATTTGTCTGTCACCCTCAATCAAATTTTTCTGATTCTGACGGCGATGGGGTATGTTAGTTCATTAGCTTGTTAGTAAACTAGAAGAAACAAATCCGATTGAGAGAGCCAGAACCGTTACCACCCCCTCCACCAGCCAAATAATTCAAGCCGATAAGGACTAAAAAAATACATTGATCATAAATTCGCTCTATTCCTAGCACCACCCTATTCAAGACGAAAACCTAGCTTCAACCTATTCAAAATCTAGCATCCTAGTCAAGACCTATCAACTAATCTATCAACCGACCTAACAACCAACCTTATTAACCACACGCAATATGAAAAACCAATCCTATGTGCTGCTCCTTCGCTGCCGTGGTGGGTTATTGGAGACGCTGTCTTAAAAGTCAACAAATAGAAGAGCTGGGGAAATGTGGATGTTTTCACATGGGCTAAATTGTGAATGTTACACAGCGTGTAAAGTGGTCACTCAAACCAGCCAATGACAGGTCATAAGCCCTGTAAATGCATATACTTCAATATTCCCTTCTCAAAAATGTTTTCTCTCTCAGTCACAACAAATTTAAAACAATTCACACTGATAGGAATTTTAAAAAAGTGGTTTGAAATATATTTTCATATTTAATACATTCATAATGTGTTGATGTCGGTTGTTGCAGTTGTAATAAAAATGAGCACCAATAGTAAAGGTTATCTTATTCGAAAGAAAACTTTGTCTTGAAAGAAAACTTTGTCTTTAAAGAAAACTTTGTCTTTAAAGAAAACTTTGTCTTGAAAGAAAACTTTGTCTTGAAAGAAAACAAAAAACCACATCAAATTTGTCAATAATATATTTTCCTTAATTATTTTACATCAAATTTATCAATAATTTATTTTTCTTCATTATTTTACATCAAATTTGTCAACAATGTATTTTCCTTAATTATTTTACATAAAATTTGTCAACAATAATATTTTCCTTAATTATTTTACATCAAATTCGTCAATTATTTTCCTTAATTATTTTACGTCAAATTTATCGAAATTGTATTTTCCTTAATTATTTTACATCAAATTTGTCAAAAATAATATTTTCCTTAATTATTTCACATCAAATTTGTCAATAATAATATTTTCCTTAATTATTTTACATCAAATTTGTCAATAATGTATTTTCCATGAATTAATGACGTACAACCTTGACCATTTTGTTTTTTATTAGAAAATCGTATTATGCACAGTGTTACAGAACCAGATCGTGAAACTTCAGAAGAACATTCCGCATGGTAAACAAATTAAAATTATAATAATTTTTTCCAAAACTTCTTTTCTTTAGATTTTTTTTGTAATTTTAAAATGGAGTAAATCCTTAATTTCTCGGACTGGCATACTTCCTACAAACCCATACCCCTCTCCTACCCAATCGCTTATCAAGTTTGAGTCCAGTGTGTATCGTTTCGTTGGTCTAATACGTTGTTATCCATAAAAAAATTAGAGTAGGGGTTTATGGAAGGGATGCTAGACTGAGAAAAAATTTCATCAAATTAAAATAACGATATTAATATTAGATTTTTTTCACATAATTTTCAAAACCCCACAGTTTATTAATTTTTCGAACATGAATTTATTCTAGTCGCTTGTAACTTAATGACACAAGCCATTAAGACAATTTAGTATTGCAATTTATGTGCAAATGAAAGTAATACAGTATTTTAAATACTAAGTCTTAAACAGAACAATAAATATACAATAACAATGGAAGTTAAAATACTTCCAAGAAGACTAAAATACTATTATTTTTGTTTCAGAAACAAAATGAGGCATTACAGAACACGTACTTACCAATTAACTTTTAACAGAAAAATACTCAGACTGATTAAAAAAAATAATAATTAATAAAAACTTAAAATTTTAGAAAAATTCTTCTTCTTCTCTTAGTGCCCTGTCAGGTATCCTCAACGTTGGCAATAACTCTGGCAAAAGTCTCCCTGTCCTGTGTTGCCCGGAAAATCTGCTCCACAGTCCTGAAAGCAGTCCAGTCTCGTATATTTCAAAGCCAGGACATCTGTCTTCTTCCAGCCCCTCTGTGACCTTCAGTCTTGCCTTTTAAAATCAATCAATCAAGCAAGTGGTACTTTTTTCCACGCATTATATGCCCCAGATATTAAATTTTACGAACTTTTATGGTGGTTAAGAGTTCTCTGTTCGTTCTAGCTCGACTTAAGATATCTTAAGCATTTTGCGATGCAACCACATCTCAAAAGCCTCTAGCCTATTCATAGTGTTCACTTTCAGAGTCCATATAGAAAAAAATGTGAACAAACTGAGATATGTATTATTATAATTTGTTTATTTAAGCGCCAAAATTATGTTGTTTATAACAAAAGGAACATAATGTTTTATCATTCACTTGTCCAATTAGAACTATCATATGGAATAATTGGATGGGGTGAAGCATCAAATAATCATATTTTAACTTTAATAATAGAACCAAAACTAATTATAAAAAATATACTTAATAATAAAAAAACATATCTCTCTATTCGATTATTCCAATAAAAAAACTTTTCAATATAAGACAGTTGTATTGTCTCCAATCTCTAAAATTTGTTGTTTATCGTTAGAACTTGTTCCCTCAAAACCCAAACCACCATAGTCTAAAAAGGAATCAAGTGCTTGAGATTCCGTTTCGTAAATCAACACAAGGACAGAGGCATGCAAATGTCCTTGCCCCTAAACTGTATAACTCATACTTTATATACACAATGGAAAAAGATAAATTAAGCCTGTCTTCTAATAATTCATTTATAAACTGGGTCAAAAATATAAATGTCAATGTTTTAGTTTTCTGATGAACTTTTAATTTGCTCTTGTATTTTTTTCTAATTTATCAACTTATATATAATATTTTTTTGTTCTTCATGTATTCTTTATCTTCTATATTTCTTTTATTCAGATTCTTTACTCTTACTCAATTTTTTTTAAAACAACCTGAATGTAATATAAAATTTTTACTTGTACGTTTTTTTTATTTTTATGTATAATGCATCTACACCATAGATTTACGTATTAACATAGATGATACATCGCTTATAGCATGATATATTTTGAAAATGTATAGTTTTATCTCATTTCTACGTTTCCCCAATGAAGACAGATCAAGAGATTGCTTTATTTCAAAATAAGAATGATGGAATAATTAACCATACCACTTTTCTTAGAAAACTGTGTTAGACAGACTCAATATGGTTAATGTGAGATCTAAAGAATAAAGAACAAATTGGAGAAGCATATTCTAGATGGGTTCGATCTAGTGAGGAGTGAAGAGTTTTGATGGTTTTAATATTTTTGAAGTCCGTCGTATTTGTATAAATTTGTGTTTTTTTTTATAATGTCTATGTTGATAGTTTTTAATTTTTTTTATGACGCCGGTTGTTTTAATTATTATTCACTTGCGTATATTCTTTCATTTTCATCAATTTATTATTTCATTAAAATTATTGATATTGCAAATAAAGTTACGATAGAAATTTTAAGTCTTAGTTGGTTATTGGCAAATGTACTTGTGAATAAGGAAATTAAGTGGGATTTCGCTAAAATGCAACAGGATGAAAAAATGTCATATTTTCCTGAGACATTGAATAGTAATTGAAATAAAATCTTATTTTACAGAAATAATGTTCCTTGAAGATTGCTTTTTCTGTTTTCCACTTGAAAATAAGAGCTATTTAATATATATTTTTTTAAATTGCTGTAGTGATTGAAAAATCAGAAAAAAACCCTGCCCCGACAAGAGCCTACTTAGTGAGCCAGATTATTGCGAAACTAAAAAAAAACAGAAAATATGGGTATTCAATTATTCATATACGTCACAGTTTAAGGAAAAGTCATTAACCCTAAAAATGATAGTTTTGTGTTAAATATGCCATTCAAAGCGTAAAGTTACTTAGAGAAAAGTTTTGGAAATACGAATGACTTATTTTTTTCTTTGTGACTTTTAACTATAATGTATAAAAATATAATCGTCTTTTTAAATAAAAAATATCATTTTAACCACAACATAATAAATAAATTATTAGTCAAAATGTATTATTACAGGATAAGAATATAATTATACAATGTTTGAGTATGTCCAAATGCTTGCAGACTGGCCGGATTCTCTCCCTAGGGAGTTGTTCACATTTAAATTTATTTCAACAGAGAGGGAAAACGCTTTGCTTTTGAGAATCATAAGCCCTGTAAATGCCTATACTTCCATATTCTCTTCTCAAAAGCGTTTTCCCTCTCTGTTGAAATAAATTTAAATATTATTATAATTGGTGACTTTAACTTGCCTTCTGGGAATAATCCCAACGGATATTTTAAAAAGATTGGTTCTTTATTCAACCTGAAACATCGAAACTATGTTTTCAATATTAACAGGCGTATGTTAGATCTCGTTCTAGGCAATTTAGAATCCAGAAATTTGTTGTCAGTAGGCACGACTGTCTTCTTCTTAAGAAAAACGAGCATAACCCTACTCTTTCATTCTCAAAATATCGGATCGCCAAATATCCGTATCTTTATAAAGAAATAAAAAGAAATGCGATGTTATAATAACAAATCAAAAAGGATGCTGGCGGCCGGCGGGTTTGTTTACCTAATCAATTAACTATGCTGGACATGTTTAAGAAATTTTTATGCGATATCGCCTGGTATCACTTATTCCGATAACAGTATATGTTTTTGTTAATTAACTTATTTAGTCTAGGAACGATGAATATTTTATTTGAAAAAAGAAAAATTCACCAACATTAAAACATTATATATTTTTCCTCAATTAACATAAAGGTAAACACTAGTAAAATATTTATGACGATTGTATCACATAATACTTAATTTATGTCAATTATTTTGTCTTTTTATAATTTTTCCCTTAAATTTATATCAATCATCGGACTTTTTAATTGCTTTAACTACGTTTATAATATTACATGTCTATTATTTCACTTTTTAAATCATCTGTAAGTCCCGAATAACACGAACTTTATTTTTGGCATGAAGGTTATTTTAGTGAATAACCATAATCAAAATAAACATAAATAATGCCAACAATCATTAATCCTATCCGAAACACAACAAGATGACCAATCGCGGAAAAAAATCCTCCTAGCGTATATTTTTCTGCAAAACAGAGAAAAATGACCTAAATTTTTCAGATTAATGGTAGGTACACAGAAAAGGGGGTATCATCTTTTGTTTCCATCTCATAAACCGAAAAACAAGCCCCTTCTTACCCCTAGTAAAAACGGCGAACTGGCGGGGGTAAGACAATACAAATTACTTAAACAAATATTTTATGTACAGCGTAGGATTTTTATTTGCGTGATATTGGGATATGTATGAGACTCATGCTATTCCGCGTGTTTATGAGGTACAAAGCAGTTTTGAGAATCACAAATGATAAATGCTTCCATTATCGTAGTACTAATGCATCTAAGTAATGCATAAATGTGAAAATTCATCCCTTAAGTAGAATGTCTTTATTTATCCCTGATCTTTTTGATCACAGAATGATTTAATTTAGAATTTAAATGGGTAATTGAAACAGGCTGTTTTTGCACATGCTTATAATAATTCTGTCAATTTTCGGCCATTTCGGACTCGTACTTTATTTTTGACATACAAAAAGATTATTGACAGTGACCAAACATTTTTTCGTCAGTGTGTCGTATTTTTTAGATATTATTTGGTAAAACTTCATGTATAATTATATTTCACTATCAGTTTTATACTATTTTCTTTTCCTTATACTTTATTCAGTTTCATAATCTTTACACACAGTTTTAATTTTTTTGTACCATAATTTTTTTAAGACTTTCATATTTTTAAACATTTTTTCATATTTCATAAGATTTCCATATTTAAATCATCTCCCGACATTACAAAGACTAAATATGCTGTGTATATAAATATAAATAAATGCTGCCTACCTCAGAACATGTTTTTACTTTACCTAGAAAGGAAAGACGGTGTGTGATGTGTTTGCTTAGTATTTAATTTTAATTTAATTTCACATAATTGTACTACACCTAATTTGACTTATTGTACCTTTTTTACTGTTTTTCAAACAAAACATAATATTAAATTATTTATTATAATAAACGACTACTTTCGGCATTGAACTGAACTGAAACTAGTAAGATGCGTTTTGGTGTGATCGTCGAATTTTCAAGATTATTCCAGAAAAAACAAACGTCAACCGATAGAAGAGAAGAGGAAATATAGATGTTTAAATATAGGCAGAATGGTGAATGTTACAGTTTATAAAGTGGCCACTGAAACCAGCCAATGACAAGTCATTAGCCATGTGTATGCATGGTGATGATATTTACAGGTAAGCTATAAAAAATATCATATATTTGTACCTACATAGGAGGTACATAATATAATGTAAGTAATATATACTTATATATTAATTGATATTTTTCTGTGGTTTTGTGTAATACTACAACTCTCACCCATAAAATCAACTCAAACGATGTAACTTCGTGATATATAATATTATATAGATATGTTATCTATTACTGTTTAATATAATTCATTATAATTCATAGCACTACGAATCCAGTCGATAGGTATTCAATTGAAATGTCAATTGGCCGCATTGTTCTAGTAATTAATAGTGCTAAAAACGGCCGCGTGGGGTGCTATATGTCCTGCAATATGACGCATGAAAGTAATTATAGTCTAATGTCAAAAGTACCATCTCAAAGAAAAATAGTTCTTAAAAAATAATGTTTGAAATACTGTTTTCCAAATCCAGAATCTTCAAATAATTTGTGTTATCAGCAAGTTTAATCTAGGAGAAAAAACTTGCACTGGGGTTAGTACATTCAAAATATAGTATTTGTATGAAAAAATAAGCTGTTATAATTGGCTAGTTTCTTGGCTCACCGCAGGCGCTGGGCGCACTTTATTAAAATTTATATTTATATTAGGATAAAAATACAAACGGTAGAAACGATTTGAAATAAATGGAAATTATTTATTTGTTTTTCTGTAAATAAAGTTATAATAAAACATTATTATGGTTAGTCAAATATAATGGTAAGCTATGCATAATCGCTTCTATACACGGTTCACCCCTGGTGTGCCTAGACTTCTTTATTTCCTTTTGTAAAATGTTCTTCATGTCTGTTTTAATATGTTGAATAAATTATATATATTTTTTTAATTTTTTTTTTTATTTTATTTTATTTTGGAAAGCCAACAGATTACAATATTTATTAATTACAGTGTAGGTTAAATTATATATTAAGATCCAATTACAGGCCTTCTCGTAAGCTAAAAGATAAATATTACTAATAAGAAGTTAAGAATAGATATTAAATTTAGATATGTATGTACATTTTACAGTGCGGATAACATAATAATAAGTATACATACATATGCAGCGAGTATAACATTTGCGATAATTATTGAGCCTTATAAGAAGAACAACTTAATTGAAGAAAATAATAATTATAAAAATAAAATAAAAAACTCAAAAACTAAAATAAAATAAAGTGTTTGTAATAATTAACCAAATATCAAACTCACATACACATGTACATGTACATATCCATACACAATGTAACTGCACAGGTAGGTATTTCGGTTAAATAAGATATTATATAAGAGAATATTAAAAAACATATTTTTAAAAAAATAAAAAATATAAAAAATTAGTGAAACATAAGTTGATTTTCAATTACTTTTCTAAAATTGTTGCATGTTATATTATTAATATCAATATGGTTAAATTTATTGTTATACAGATTGCAAGTTCTACATATATAAGAATTTTGGCAAGCATTAGTTTTATATTTAAAAATATGAAATTGGTTTTTGTTTCTGGTCTGCGCTACAGGGATCCTAAAACCAATTAGGGATAGGAGCTGTGGACAGTCAACCTGATTATTCATAATTTTGTACAGATATACAAGGTCAGCTACGTTTCTACGGGTTTTCAGTGGTTTTAGGTTAAGATGAGTGAGAAATTCATTGGTTTCATTTTCTGAAACCCTTAATTTAAATCTGCAGTATGATATAAATTTTGATTGAATAGATTCAATTCGATGAATGTATTTTTTATAATGAGGGTTCCAGGCAGGTGACGCAAATTCTAACTGACTTCTTACATATGTACAGTACAATAGTCTAATGGTTTGTATATTACTAAAGTCATTGCCTATGCGAATTAGGAAACCCAACATTTGATAAGCTTTTTTAACGATTGCATTAATGTGAATTTCAAAAGTTAATTTAGAATCAAGTATAATTCCAAGATCGCGAATTTCGTTTACTCTAGAGAGGATATTGTTATCAATTGTGTAGTTAAAATTAGTTTTTGTTTTATTTCTAGTGAAGGTCATTACATAACATTTATTAGTATTTAGTTTAAGGTGATTTAGTTTGCAGTATTCATTTAGCCTAATAAGATCTTCTTGAAAATTAGAGCAATCTTGATGTGAATTGATTTCAGAATAAATTTTCATGTCGTCTGCAAAAAGTAAAAATTTGGCAAATTTAAAACATTTACTGATGTCATTGATGAAGATGATAAAAAGTAGCGGCCCCAAGTGCGATCCTTGGGGAACACCTGAGGGCACGCTTACGTCCTTTGAGATAAACCCGTTAATGGCCACTGATTGAAGTCTATTACTTAAGTAGGAAACGAGCCACCTGTACAGATCACTATGAATACCCAAACTACATAGTTTAGTAAGGAGTATGTTGTGTACAACGGTGTCAAAGGCTTTGGAATAATCAGTGTAGACTACATCTATTTGAACCCTTTCGTCCATAACCTTTGAAACGTATTCTAAAAATAATGTTAGGTTGGATGTGACAGATTTAAATTTGACAAAACCGTGTTGATTTTCAATAATTATGCTCTGGACAGCATTGTATAGTTGATTGTAAATAATTTTTTCAAAAATCTTACTCATGACACACAGTTTAGATATCGGGCGGTAGTTTTTCACATCATTTTTGGAGCCAGATTTGTATATCGGGGTAATGAGGGCACGTTTCCATATGTCAGGAAATACTCCCTCACTTAGTGATGTTTTAAATATAGTTACACAGACAAACTTAATATATATGTCTTTTCCCCGGCTTTATTCCAACTCATTATCTGTATAGACTGTCGGAATCGGCTGTTTTTCTCCTGGAAAATTGTAAATAAATAAAAAAGTCATGTAATTCTTTAAATTTTATTTTTAAAATTTTTTATCCGTCCCTACTGAAAATATTTAAGTAGATAAATATAATAACATAATCTGATAAAATGGCTTAGTGAGTCACAGCAGTAGTTAATTGCTTAGTTAATCCACGGTATTCGTATCACGTCCTGTAGAGCCTTTCTTGTGCCTTGACTCAACGTGAAGAATATGATTCCATTACACGGAGTCACGTAATTTGTATCGTCTTCACATTTCCCGGGTAAGGTTTGATAAATGAAAATGTTAAGAAAGCCTCGCGATCCGCTGACAAACCCCTCCGTTAATAAATCATGGGAAAATAACAGCGGTAAAACTACATCGCTAAGCCACACGTACAAAAGAAAAGGCAACCATCTAGTTTTTCCCATATTCGTCTATTTACCAGGCTGGACTCATTAATTTTCGTGTCAGTTTCTTCATTGGGTCTTATGCCATATATAATGTGTGAGTAGGGCTCGTTTAAGAATTCATGCGCATATATTTTATTTTTTTATTCATATTTTTTTCTATTATAAACTATGATAATTAATAAAAATAATGTGACCTCACTGGGGTTACCCGTCTCGCGAATACTTAACATTATCTTATAGAACAAACCTTATAAACTTTTTCAAAGATGAGCAGTAATCATATTTAATGTAGTTACTTCATATATGATTTTCTGTTTTTATATATATTTTTATTAAAAACCTTATTATGTTTAAAATTTGATTTACTTTTTATATTAATTTTTAAAGTTCTCATATACTTTTTATTTCAAACTTTTGTTTTATTTAAACTTTTTTTTTTAAAAATATTATGTTATATAATTTTTAGGCTTGATTATTGTTCCTTAGTTTTGAGTGCAAATATGTAGTTTAAAAAATATCAAACCTTATATGTTTATATTATAAATTTGTAAAAGGCAATTATGCCGTGCATGTTAATAAAATAAAATAAAATAAAAATAAAAATTATACTTTTTTGTAAATGCCTCGTAAATGCCCTGTAGATGCCTAGACTTCTATATTACCTTCTCTTGAATGTTCTTCATCTCTGTTGTAAAATGTTAATATAACCAGCTCCCCAGGGAGTTGAATCCAGTCCTTGTCTCCAAAAATTTGGACAAACTCAAAATATTTTTGAGAAATCCACCTGGTCTATGAAGAAGTATAGAAATTGTAAAAATAACATTTTCAGGCGTTGCCTAGTATGTAAGTGAAATAATTCAATTAAATGAATCTCACCCGCATAAATAAAGGTTTCAGCTCTTTAACTTCACAAACATCAACAGATGAAAGAATTGAAGGATTATGGATGTTCAAATATGGGCAGAATGGTGAATGTTACACAGTGTGTAAAGTGGCCACTTAAACCAGCCATTGACTGGTCACAAGCTCGGTAGATGCCTAGACTTCTATATTACCTTCTATTAAATGTTCTTCATCTCTGTTGAAATATTTTAATTATGTTTTTTTATTGAAATATTTTTACGTTTGAGAATAAACAAAAAATACTTATTAAACAGAGATAGTTAACAAAATTTTCAGACAGTTTTAAACACAACGTATTTATGTTTATAATAAATTTATGTACATCTTTATTATTTATACTACAAAACGCACAATGAAACAACAAAAACAAAACACAAGCTCTACATTTGTGGAGCAGTTGATTCAATATTGGTTTGGGCGAATGAGACAATCCATTTTACTTCTACCTAGTTCCATTTTTTATAGCCTTTTTGAACATTTTCTCGTTAAAAATTGTTTTAATGTATAGTTGAATTAGATTAAAGATTTTAATTGAATAATACTCAAAATTCCTATATCTGAAAGTGGTATTCGTTTGTATTTCTTTAAGTTGTATTTGTGTTGAGGATCTAGTGTATGTGTTGTAATTATTTTATTTGTATGTGTTGTAATTTTTTATTTATTTATATATACGCCCAATATATATTGACATATTTATAAATAGAACATTATTATAAAGTAAAGTCGAAAGACACAATAGTATACAGTAGAGTGGAAGCGGGAGAGAGATGTATTGTATTGTAAGGGTTATGTCTTTTAATTGAGTAAGAATGGTTTTTAAACCAACTAAACAGTTTTAAGAATCCAGACAGGGGAAAAATACAGTTGTATGTGTGAGATAGAACCAGAGTCGTAGACGAGCGTTTCCGACTGGATGGCTACTCTCAGGAATAAATAATGAAAAATTTGATTGGGGATAAGTCGGCCTTGTAGTGCAGTTGGCGCATTTACCTGCCATTCTTGAGGTTCCGATTGGCAGGGTCGACGTGAAATACTTATTTTAATCTAAATTTGTTTGCAACAGAGAGAAAGGGAATATGGTTTGAGTGGCCACTTTACACACTGTAAAATTCACCATTCTGCCTTTCAACTGGCCAATGACAGGTCACAAGCGCTGTAAATACCTCAACTTCCATACATCCTTCTCAAAAATGTTTTTTCTTCCCGTTGCAACGGATTTAGATCTGCATAACTCTCTAGAGAGGAAATCCAGCCAGTCTACAAACATTTGGACGTACTAAAAACATTGTACTAATTTTAATGTTGATTTAACACTTCTTTATTTGACTGTTCCAGGACTGGTACCTAAAGCGTAAGACTGATCACCTTACCTTAATTTCATTCAATTCTCAAGATACGCTGCAATTGAAGTTCCAATGCAGTGCCCCATGGATTTCTGTGTGCCGATGTTGAAATACTGATGTGATATATAAAAATGAAATTTCATAATTTTCTTATCCACACCCACTGGTGTATAGAACAGTGCATTGGTGATCTAATTACAGTGTATTTAGATCATTTATATTGCATTGAAAATAAGGTGATCTGTCTTACGCTGCAGGTGCCAGTCTAAGAACAATGAAATATTGCTGTGCTGAACCAACTTTAAAACCAATGCTTCATGTTCACACTGCCATAAATTAAACCCAAGACCTCAAGCATTTTTCAGTAATTTGTTTTTTTTTAAACATACGGCAAATCAATATGTTAAAAAGCAAACTCAATTATTTGGTTTACACTCATAAAAAGATGGAAAGGGGAAAAAAACTTCAACGAGTTTCCCACTCAAATCCCTCCCACTAAGGAAAATTTAGTAATTTACTTCTCTCTTGGAAATAGTATTTGTCCTTGAGAGCTTAATACCCGTATGCATAGACAAAACTTAAGGTGAGGAAAGTACATTCTATTGTCTTCACCTTCGGGTTATTCTCCGCATTTGAGATAAGAATGTACTTTCTTCACCTTAAGTTTTGTCTTTGCATACGGGTATAATACGTTCTTCCAAAATATTGAACACTCTCGGTTTGGTAAAGGAGAGATGTCTTTGATCAAAAGTCGTACGGGTTTTGAGTATGACATAATTCGTGCTCTGGGAAAAACCTCGGACGTATATTTTGCTGAGATCTCTCTTTATTCTTCAATCAAAATCGTGTAAGTGCTTCTTTGAGGTACAATTATTCAAGATAATTTGTCTTGGGTTTTTTATATTATAGGAAAAGAAGGGTGAAAAACTAACCCTCGCATTTAAGTGTAAAGAAAAAGTAAATAGAGTAGGTAAAGTTCAACTTTTGTAATGAATATCATAACTCTGTGTGGTAAATTACATAGCTTTATATATCCAGCTTTATATCCAGTCTGAAATATAATCTATCTTGACCGCCTTACTAATTTTATATCCCGGTTGTGTTCATTTTATACTCCAATCAATCAAATACATAACAAATATTCTTAAGTAAGATTTAAAAAAAATATTTAGTGCGTACTATTTTCAAAAACCTTATTCTCATTCCTACTGGTGGGAGTCAGTTCCATGCAAACTTTTGACGTCACTGCGACTTGAAAAGATCGATTGTGACAGGTCTCCGTAAATGGTTTTTGCTCTCAAAGCCCAGGTCTATAAATAGCCTGGCCACTGTGTGAAAAACGAGAGTTCACATTCTGTTAAATCTTCCCATTTAAGATCTTGATCAGTAAAATATCGGGCTATGAAATAGGGGGTGAGTTCTATAACATCCTCAGGTTTAACCAGTGGTCTTCCGAGGATGACGCTCCTTTTATGATGTAAAACATCACATTTAGATATAATTTGTATAGGTTTTTCCTCATCTGCACTGCAGAACCTACATTTAAAGTTTTTGGAAAAGTTTATTCAAGCAAGGTGTTTGTCCAATATGCAGTGCTCTGGGCGGGCTCTAGTGATAACCCTCATTTGATATCGGCTGAGCTTAATTAGGTCAAAAGCAAAAATTTGCGAGTACCCTTCTATCAGTTTTTTTGTGTGGTGCTGATCAAGCACTTTTTGCGAGAGCATTACACTCTGTTTCCTTTCTCATGACCGAATACGAAGAGCACATTTAAGCAACCCACAGTAGGTTTCAGGGCCTATTGGGGCTATCTCAGCTCCCAGCTTTGCCAATCCGTCAGCTGCTTCGTAACCGTCGAAGTTTAAATGCCCCAGTACCCAAATTAATGTCGCAATGTTACACCCACCGACACAATTAAGCGCCCGTTGGCACTCCAAGGTTAATTTAGAATTGATCTCGACTGTCTGAGAAAATATATTTTTTTTTGTCTTTGTATTGTCTGCACATTTTTTTGTGCGCAGGCATATATGGCATAGATTTCCATTTAAAAAACAGTGGGATAGAGCCCCTGGCTAATGAAGAACCTTTTCGTGGGTCTAACTCTCTATATGTTTGAAAATTTAAAAACGTAATATCTAAAAACATCCTTCTTTAAAGTTTATTTTTTATATTCTGTATCCTTCATATATAATCAACCTGGATCATACGAGTATAATCCTTTAGTGCACTGATTAGAAAATCAGTCAGCCCGTTTGTCTACCTGAAGTCCCGGTTTGAGGTTTTGGGTTCAAACCCTGAGAAGGTCAACATGAAATATTAGTTTATGGTGTGATTTTACACTACTATATATTACTAGCACCTGAAGCGTAAAGCTGATCACATAACATTCTTGTAACGGACGATCGAGAAACGCTAAATATATTTAACAAATTCAGAGCCCTATACGCCATCAGATGCGAGTCCCAGTGAATAGTTCTCGCCCTCCAAACCCAGGTAGATAAAAAGTCTGGCTACTGTGTAAATGGCTAGATTTCCACAAAAGGGGCCACATGCAGCCCGCGGGCCGCTGTTGTCGACCGCTGGGCTAAAGCATTAAATATTATATGGATAAAAGTATTTTTGACCTTTATTGGTCCTTAACTTGCACTAAATCCAGAAAAGGAAAACTTTGTGGAGTAAGGTGTGGTTAGATGTCATTTTTACTTAAAAATAATTTTATTTATTATGGCCTCTTCGGGAATCGAAGCCAGATCCATTGCCTAGTAAAACAGAGCACCACAAGTTTCTACTCAAAATAAAGAGCAGGTTTCCACAATCGACTCCCTGTTTTTGACCAAGTTAATGTGACAAATTTGCTGCACCATAGTGTTTTGAACAAACCTTTTATGGTTAAATAAGGATATTAAGTAGGCACCCGCATATTATTTAACAAGCAATAATACCACAAAGGCAACATATGATGGAACTGCCACCATAAAAATGTCTTTAAAAAACCCTTAATTACTTTCAGTGGGAGAAGTGATCAATTCGCTTTCGTGGTTGATTTTAAAACCACACGTCTCTACAGTACCTATGCGGGAAATAATAAAAGTACAAAAATTGACGCGTCTTTACGTATACAGTATTTATTATTTTTCTAAGTGTCAGATGCTTCAAAAGAGGCAATTTTAACCGAAAATTAATTATAATGTGTTATCAATAAATTAATTATTAAAGTTAATATAGTACAACAATAAATGACAGACATGCTCATGATAACCATATTTAGAAATGTCAAACCCAAACATCTGTTAGTACTTTTTTTTTGTATTTGTTTATTTTCCCATACATACATTTACTTAAAATTTCAATTAAAAAAATGCGTTTTAAAAAATACATCTTAAAATTAAGCAAAAACATAATTTGGAAAAAAATGTAGCATTAGTACAATTAACATTTTTTTGTATACCCACGAACAGGCCATGCCTGTGTGGGATTTTTTGTTTACTATTTTTCTAATAATATGTATTTCATTGATATGTAATTATGCTAAATTTCTTTAATACTCTGTTTTATTATTATGTTTATTGTAAAAAAACAAAAAAATAATAATAATAATAAAAAAATAATAATAATAATAATAAAGCTAAAATACCATCTTCGGTCTCGCTTAGTTATTTGTGCCCTAATGCGTTTAACTATTTAAAAAAATGCATTTACACGCCGTGATGAATCATCGCCTTACCTCAAGTAAAAGATAAAAGATTCTGAAGTTCACACATTTGAAAAAAAACATAGAAAAATATATAAAAATCTTATGTAACTTAGGCCCGTTATATCCAAATAAGTTAGACGTCATAAATACGCCAGCCATATTACAAGCGTGCACTCTCGCTTACTGCCAATAACCGACTGATAAAACGCATTCCTTCTTTTGTTTTTTTTTTCTCTCACACAAACCCGGCCGCAGAACAGCGTCTTTGACTTCGTTCTTATAAGTTATATTCTTGGGCTCTTTCTGATAAATAAAAACATGTATATTGTGGTATTGGCATCACTTTCATTGGTATTATTATTCTTCGCTTAGTAAGGATATATATGTTTTGTATTAAAATCCAACATGTCTGTACAAATTTTCCTCTCCAAATCCGATGAGAAAATGTATATTTTAAGATTAAAAAAAGTACGACTTTATCATTTGAATAAATAAGAGAGATATATCAAGTCTTGTATCTTGTGTAAACTCGTGTGAAATGAAAACTAATAAATTGCAACTGTTATTATGAATACTTTTATGTCTATCTCCGTTTTCATGTTTTCCTGATCACTTATATTTTATTGATTTGGGCTATGAATGTGAAAAAGTTCAACAATGAAAACATGATACAGAATATGTACAAACCGTTAGAAAGCAAAGATAACTTTCCTCACGAAAGAAAATACAAGTACCTTAAACAGAATAAGAAGGCCGGTACTTAGTGATATAGGATTTAACGAGCTATGATCTAACATTAATAAATTGCCCTTTTCCAATTATCGCCAACACTTGCACGAGTGAAGCATAGAAATAAACTCGTTATATATCTAACTTTAATAGTAATAAGAACATTAGGTAATGCAATAACGGCCTATCAGCCTCATGGTTTAGTCATCAGCTTTTGCTTGCCATTTTAAAGAATGCGGTATAATTCACGACCTGGTTGCCATCAGATCAATGTTTTCACAAAAATATATCGTTTTATTTTTTAATTTTATTTTATTTTATTTTATTTGGGATTTTTACAGCTATTACATAAAACCATAAGTAGAAATACATTTACAATACTAGAGCCAATTAAAAAAATCCACTGTAAATCTAATAATACATAACTTATAAAAGAAAGAATGTACGAAATTGTATGTGTGTAACGTTTGTATTCATGTGTGTGTATGTGAATGTATGTGAGTGTGATGAATGAGGGAGAGTGTGCATGTGCGTGTGTGAATGAATGAAGGAGAGGTTGCGCGTGTGTGGGTGCGTAAGTGTAAAAATAGAAATAATTAAAAACTTGTAATTATATTTAAAAGTGAACAGGAAAGAGATTGGTTAGAAGTTTGATTTTTAAAAAAAAAAAAAAAAACTGATAATTCAAATCTTCTTTCAAAAGCTTTTTGTAAATATTTAAGTCAAGAAATGTTAAAAAAAAAATAAATGAAGTATGGTAAATTTCTAAACTTTATTTTGAAAAAAAAAAGCATTTTTATTTAAAATTCAATTGATACACACTGAATGAATAATGTGCAACGAGTCCCATACAATACTATTACGGTTGGTAACTACAAAATGCAGTGAATACAATGTAATGTCAACAATAAGACATGGTAGGTATGACAGTTATATATAAAAAGAATAGCAAATAAGTTTGATAGAAATTATTCGAATGATAAAAATCAGGTGTCACAAACAGTTCTCCCGCAGTACGGGGATACATAATTAATTATGTAAGTATGTACTTTAAATATTTATTTAATTTACATACATCCAGTTTATTACACATAATTTGAGACATTCCAACTCCATGGGACTAAAAGTCCTGTATTGAGATGGGACGAGCAATTAGTTGACGTTAACACATGAGTGTATCACCACAAATATAGTATCAGAAACACAAACAAATATTCAAAAAAACATATACGAGTATATGGCACATCAATATAATAAACAGTAAACTCAAACATTCGGAGAATCATCAAGGAGTTTCCTACTCAAATCCCTCTCACTAAGGCAAATCCAGTCTTTAACTCCTCTCGTAAAAAATAGTTTTAGTCTTTGAGAGCTTGATACGCTCTTCCAAAATATTTAACACTCTAGGTGCGACCAATGAGAGATGCCTCTGATCAAAAGTCGTACGGGTTTTGGGTATGACATAATTCGTGCTCTGTGAAAACCTTGTACGGACATTTTGCTGAGATCTCTCCTTATTGTTCGGCCAGAAGTGTGTGAGTGCTTCATTTTGATACTGTTGTCTCATATCCAACACCTTCATGTATTGAAATAACTGTTCTGATGGGTATGTTGGAGGGCGCCAGAATATTATTCTCGATGATAATTTCTAAAAATATTACATTACATTGCATATTTTAATGGTACAAAATATTCCCAATCAGGAAGTGTTCCGGAACGAGAGGATATAATATATTTTGACAATGTTTAGAGTAGATAAAATAATATCACATATCACTCGTCACGTGGGCTGTAAGAACAGTTTTTTTGGGCGTTTTTTAAGCGTCTCGGTATATTTTTTGTATATCGTTTAGTCAGAAAGTGAATTGTAAAACTTTATCGGTATTTACACAAAACTGTTTCTTTTTCTGTTAGTCCTGGGTTATTTGTAAGTTAAATTATTTGAGATTCTTGTATTTCCTGAGTGTAGGTACATAAATTATCATCATCATTCCTTTTCTGCACCCAATGGTGAATAGGGCACTGCATTGGTACACCAATTGCAGCGTATCTTGATCATTTTTTTAACATGAAGGTAAGATGATCAGTCTTACGCTCCAGGTACCAGTCTAGAGACTATGAAATATTCTAGTATGAAAACACTATTTTAAATTCAAAAACATTGTATGTATTACAGTTTAAATAAAATTGATATATTTGTCTTTATTTTATTGTTTGTCATCTTGAATATAATTTTAACCTTTTTAATGTAAATTAATCAATCTAAATTAAGCATTTTTTTTCAAATATATTAGTAGTTCTAGTATATTTGTTAAAATCAAATGTTACTTTAAGTGTATTATTCTTTTAACTATGTCTTGCATTTGATAACTACACTGCGAAATTATTATTAATTCATATAAAGACTGTGGAAGTATAAAAGCTTTATATATCATTAATTTTGTTCTTTTCTCAAAGACTTCTATTCTTCTCAGTACCAAATGAGTTTTTTTTTTTTTTTTGTTTTTTTTACAAAGTATTTAAAAAATAAAGCAAAGTTACATAGCAATGAAATTTATATTATTATTAAAAATAGTAAACAAAAAATCCCACAAAGGCATGGATTATTTGGAAAAAAAATTTAGTAGGAAAATTTTGGAATCAAAGAAATATTATCAGTTAAAAAAGAATTAAACATTTTTGAACCTATAAAATATACATTTCTCTGTGCCAGCTTCGTTTTACAATGCGATATGTCTAACACATGATTCCTTCTTCGACTTGATCTATTTGAATTACTTGTGAATAAAATTTGGTTCTTAAATATATATTTTAAACATTGAAAACAATATATTTGTCTTAGGTCTAAAATTTTTGCTTCTTGGAACAATTGGAAAGCGGAAAATGTGCTATTTTTGTGAAGCATTATTTTTAATATAAATTTTTGAACAGTTTCTAATGGTTTAATGTGATTGTCGTAAGTTCCCCTCCATCCAATTATTCCATAGGAAAGCGATGACTGTACAAATGCATATTATACCATTTTAATCGTATTTAGCTGGGCGTATATACTTAGTCTTTTGAACACATAGGTTAAATATTTAAGTTTATTAACAATGTTTTCAAGAGTTAGTCCATTTAAGTTGACAGTCAATGATTACTTCCAGGTATTTCATGCATCTTTCAGGCTGAACCCAGTTTTTTAAAAACTGATTTGATATGTTTGTCCATGTTATTTTGTCATCTACTTTCAAATCCAAGTACTTTACATTTAACGTTTTAATCTGATTAGAGTTTGTATCCCTTAGAGAAAAAAAAACTTTTTTATATACGTACCTAAGAAAAAGTCCCCACGACTTTGCTACGAGTAGACAGTTAATTTTTTAATGTTCAAAACTAAGAACTAATCACTTAACCTTCAATAAAAAAAATTCAAGATATGCAGCGATGAATATAAATGTTGTATTTTATGCAGAGTAAGGTACAAAAAAGAAAATAATTATGATAATAATTGTTTTATCATACAGTTTGGTAGTGCAAAAGTTGCGAAAAATAATTCTAAAACACAAGTAATCTTTGTTTTTTTTTTTTTTAAATCTCCCCTCAAAAAAATATTATTTTTGAGTAAAATAGTACAAGAAATATATCGAGAGGGATAAATAACGTCTTTGATAGGGAAATAAAAAAATCATTCATCATTCAGCTAAAGAATTCCAAATTTTTCTTAAATTAGCATTGTCTTCATTGATACTATATCATCAACCCCGATGAGATAAAGGTCGTTAAAGAGTACAAACGACACACAACATAATAACCCAGAAAAATTTATTACACAAAATTATCTGAACGGTCATGAAAATCGAAGAAATTCCATGTGCGTTCCCTAGTTGGAGCAAATGGTGTTCACAAAGAGCCTGCATGCATCTCTATTGGCTGCCAGATCCAGTGTGTCTTCCCAAGTTAGGTTCACGTCCTCTAGTTCTGACATAAACTGCTGATGAACGGTCGAAAATTGAATCAATAATTAATAAAATACTACTACTCCCGTCTTGGGAGAAAATCCAGATTTTTGTGCAGGTACATGAACCAAAAAATGTTATAAAATATCGGCTATTTTTAAACTTGATTGCATAAAATTTAGTCCTAATTCGCTACGAAAGTTCCTATAGACATTTTAAATGTATGTCATTATTAATCACTATCATTTCTTTCATTAATAAATATTTATATTCAAATAAATTATCCCGTAAAAACAATTAAAATTAAATTTCTGTGCTTTATAGAACAAAGCTATCTCTGTTTGGATTAATTATTTATTATAAAAGGAATAATATGGATCTAAGGATGCGATCCTTGTAGGAGATTTAATACACAGCGTGCAGTCACTTGCAATAATTAAAGGAACATTGTTCTTTAAATTGTAATTCATTTGTTTTCCGACAGATCTCACTGCGAGCCAGAAACAAAAGGAAATAATCCCATTATGATTAATTGGTATCATTTATACTGTAAATGATATCATCAAATCCGGCCGTGTTATATTTTGTTCCTCGAAATGCAATGAAATAGTTCATTTTATTTCATAATAAGTATACCTTGCAAATACCTCCCTACAATTTATTGATTTATTTGTACATTTACAAACAATTTATCATTTTACATTTATTGGAACGCAAATTCCAACTTCATGGGACTCCTGTGTCAAGTTGAAAAGAATAATACATTTCAACAAAACATCATAAAAAATAAACAAATTTAAAAGTAATACATAGCACATCAATATGGAAGAATAAAAATAGACAAACACTTGATTTACTTGTAATACAAAATTTTATCTCGTTTAAACTCTGATTATCTGTGTATTCTTATACGGAGTAGAAACATGGATATTGAGAGAGTCTGAGAGAAAAAAGACTGGTACCTTCAACATTTGGTGCTGGAGAAAAATGTTCCAGATTCCATGGACGGTAACGCGTACCTAATAATGTGTAATATTGAATGAACTAAAGATTTGGGGTCGAACGTCAAATATATGTTACAGGTGAATCCAATTACATTTAGGACACATCGCCTAGAGAGAACCACGTAGCTTCAAAAGCTTGTTATGATGTGTGAAATAGAAGGAAGAAGATCCCGAGATGACTCACCTGCTCGATGCGATGGAGCAACTAAATAAAATCTACGCTAATCTTCAGTGACTGACACTCTTCGCTCTACCTAGAACAAGACTATTTGAAGGCAGACCAATGAAATAGTATAAAAGTGCAGCTACCATACTCAGAAACGAGGATGATGTTAAAATGGAGATAAATAAACCAGTCAAATCACTGAAAAATCGTCGAGAAGATACCAATTCAAATCTCTCCTCTCAAAGGAAATTCAGTCCCGATTCCCTCTCTTGAATGTTAATATTGTTTTTTAAATTATACAGTTTCTTTAAAATTTCATAATCTATATTAATTAACACAAAGATGAGATACCTTTGATAAGATCCTGCTTCACAAAATTGCAAATAATAAATTTAATTCCCCAGAACTAATTAATCTACTTGCTTACCGTGTCCATTCCGGACCAACCAGACTGTCTGATATTTTCTGTTTTCCTAACATTAAAACTTATCATCGGAAACATTCTTCTATTCCTCGTATATGTGAAACATATAACAAAAATTTTAATAGTCATAATATATTTCACACTACAGAATAGGTACAAAATTGAACCAATTGGCTTGATTTAGAATAACAGAGAATGGGAGTTTTGTCGTTTGTTGCTCTTTCTTTCTTGTAATCAAATCAAATTAATTTGTCCACTCCTTTCATTCATTCATCCTATAAGTATAACTGAGCAAATACATGTTATTAGATGGCAAGCCTTACTATTTTATACATATTTTTTTGTAGTTTCTATTTACAATCATTTAACTTGTATACCTGTTTGAATTCTAAATAAATAATAACAAATCATCTTTGAAAGCTTTATACGCTCTTCTAAAATATTGAGCACTCTCAATGCGATAAATAAAAAAAATACCCATGAGCAAACGTGCGGGTTTTGGGTATATATACATAATTAATATTCTGGGAAAACCTAGTACGAACATTTTGAGACATTTTCTTATTGTTCGACCAGAAGTGTGTCAAAGCTTCTTTTAGATAAAAATTGTCTCACATCCAGCACTTTCATTCGATAAAACAAAAGCTCTGATGGATATATTGGAAAGCACCGGAATATGATACTTAGCGATAATTTCTGTGAAAACATAAGAGGCTTTATGATGAATGTCGCATAACTCCACCAGCCAACCATTCATTAGATTGCGGTGGATTAAAACAGGGCAAAGTACACATTTTTGTGCCAATATCCAAAATTTTACAATTATTACGATATTATCCAAATACGCTGCAATTGGAGTGTCAATAAAGTACCCTATGCGTCACTGAGTACGAATATATTATTTATTTATTTATTGATTTACACGCCCAATGGGCTTTTACATATTTTAGAAATTACATTTAAGTGCAGCAGTGAAACATAAGTATGTAAATTTGGTAAAAATAAAAGATAACATAAGAAAAGCTAAAAGATACAATAATAAGTAAAAATCAGGAAATGTACCAACATAGGTATATGGTACATAGAAAAATATTTAAAAAATTTACATATGAAAACATACACGCATACATATACATACATATAAGTTTATACATTATTAAAGAGATACATGAGAAAAAGAAATAGTAAAAAAAGAAAAATATTAAGAAATTTTACATAAATTAATTTATAACCTTTTGAATACTTAACCTATATTTATATAAAGACAGACAAAATATATCAACTTCACCATACTCGTTACCTAGCCGGTGTAGTCTAGGTATTGGTGAATTGTAATAATAATTGTGACTGCCAGGAGATTCAAAGAATAACGTTAGCTGCCGAGTATTTCGAAGAGGTACTTTCAAGCTGATAACACTAGTTAATTCCGGGACGTCCAATACGCCATTCGCTATTTTATATAAATTTAATAAGTCATTTATAATTCTTCTTTTACATAGAGTTGACATATTTAGTGTACATAATAAATTATCATAATCAATATTTTCAGCGGGTATATTAAGTTTGTAATTGATGAATCTAAGGAATTTACGTTGTACTCTTTCTAACTTTAAAATATGAACATTGTAATAAGGTGACCAAATTGTTGAATTGAATTCTAAATTACTTCTAACCAAGGCAGTAAATAGCACTTTGAGGGTAGTGATGGAATTAAAATCCTTTACGGTTCGCTGCAAATATCCAAGACATTTCATTGCCTTATTAGTGATGGTATCAATGTGAGGAATAAATGTCAATTTTTCGTCAAAAACTATCCCCAAATCCTTTATTTGTGTAACTCTTCCCAGATTGATATTATTAATGTTGTAATCGAATATTATGGGTTTTTTACTTCTTGTAAATGATATTACACAACACTTGTCGACATTTAAATAAAGTTCATTTTTCTGGCACCAGTTGTACAGCCTTACCAAATTAGACTGAAGAACTCCACAATCGGTATCAGAGGTAACAGTTTTTGAAATTTTAAGATCGTCGGCAAAGAGAAGAATGTCTACTTTCTCAAATATCGACACAATGTCATTAACAAACAAAGAAAACAGTACTGGTCCCAGGTGGGAGCCTTGGGGTACCCCACTAGATGCCTCAAACTGATACGAGTTATAACCGAATACTTTTACTAAGATTTTCCTTGATGACAGGTAGCTTTTAAACCATTCCAAGATATTACCAGTAATTCCCAATGAACTAAGTTTGTGTATTAAAATTGTATGAGAAACCTTGTCGAACGCTTTACTAAAGTCAGTATAAATTGTATCAGTCTGATGACGTCTCTCCATTGATGTGATCAACCGATTCTGATGCAACATAAGGTTTGTAAGAGTTGATCTACCAGTTATGAAACCATGTTGTAACGGAGTGATAACTTTACTAATTTCATTGGTGAACTTAGTTAGCAAAACAGATTCCAGTAACTTTGGAATGGCTGACTGAATACAAATGGGTCGGTAATTGGAGACGTCAGTTTTATCTCCTTTTTTATAAATGGGGGTTAAGTATGAGATCTTCCATTTCTTGGGAAAGTTTCCAGTTTTCAAGGACAAGTTAAAAATTTTTGTAAGTGGACCAGTTAAAGAGGGACAACATTGTATAAGAAGAAGTGTAGGGATATTGTCTGGCCCAGCGCTTTTTTTTGGATCTAAGGCACAAATCCCCTTTTTTACATCAGAATCAGTAAATACACAGTCGTTAAAATCAATTAAATCTGTATTATCAATACTGTGTAACCTAGAATTAGAAGTAGAACTATAAACACTGCTAAAGTAATCAGCAAATAAATTGGCAACTTCCTGTGGTGTGTCTGCCATTTTGCGTTTGTAATACACTGTGGACGGAATTCCAGATTCCCTACTGTTAAGAATCTTGGAAAATTTAAAAATATGTTGCGGCTTAGATGCAGCATCGACTTCAAATTTACTTACACAGTCTTGATAACAGGTTTTAGAAAGCTGCTTAGACAAAATTCTCAATTTCGAAAATTCTTCATAATCTTTAATGTCTCGAGACCTTTTAAAATTACTATGAGCAATCTTTTTATGTAGTATAACTTCAATAAGTTTTTTACTAAACCATTTAGGAAAATGACTTGCTATGAATTTAGTTTTAGGCACAGATGACTCAATGGCAGTATCAAGGATATGATAAAATTGTGCAATTATATCGTCTACATTTAAATTTTGATTTAAAAAGTTCCAATCACTGCTAAGGATAAATGAGTTAATGGCAGGAAAATCTGCTTTAAAAAAATTTAATCTAACATCAGAGGTTTTGTACTTTGCTAAGATAAGGGTTCCAAAATTAATGCATAAAGGTGGATGGTATCTATCAATTGGTAAAATATTTTCATTTGCAAGTTGCACTGAAATGTTATCTGAATTAGAAAAAACAAGATCCAAGAGACGAGTAAGACAATTATAAACATAATTTGCTTGACGGAGATTTAAAAACATTGACATTTCAATTATCTCACTTGACCCATGGTCTATGCCATCACTAGATTTAGGGTTGATACCATCTGGATCCCACAGTATATTGGGTAAGTTGTAGTCACCCGTCAAAACTATAGTGGCCTCGGGATACCGCCTTCGTAGACATTCCACTTCCAAATAATGATCTTTGTAGGTTTGCGTATCAGACGAAGGGGGAATATACACACAGCCTATTATTATTTTTTCTCGTTTTGATGAAATCATTACAAAAATTTGTTCAAAATTTTGTTTTTTACATTTGAGCATTCGTGATGAGAACTTAGTCGATACTGCAATCAAAACTCCTCCTCCACGAGATCTGTTAGAAGCAAGTTTATCCCGATCATTTCTATATATCAGGTGGTTGCTAAAACCAAGTTCGGTATTGTCGATGTTGTTGTTCAACCATGTTTCTGTAAATGAGTAGATGTCGAAATTCGTAGTTGGTAATGCAGTTTTAAGTGTCTGTAGTTTTGTTCTCACCCCCCTTACATTTTGATAGTAGAGTTTGATGGATTGTCGTTTTTTGTAAACATCTTTACTATTTTAGGATTGTTATTTATGTATTTTATTGTGATATCAGTCTCGCCGCTTGCTTTTCTACTATCAAGTTCATTACGAAGTTCGATAAGCTGTTTCCTTTGTAATGAAGACTGATCCTGGTACATGCGAATATTATTTTTTAAAAGGTGCTTCCTACTCAGTAGTAGTCGTGACCATTTGACCTCCAAAAATTCAACTTTAATTGCTCGAGGCCTCTCTCCAGTATTTCTTCCAAGTCGGTATATTTTTATTTCTTGACTTTGAACAGAGGAATCAAGCTCAGACAGTATTTTCTTGACAGCAGAATCATCTTCCTTAATAGCTGTGGCTCGGGTCGTAGATTGACTCTCAGGTAAGTTACATAAAACAATATTTTTCTCCCTGTAACTTCTATCTTGGACTTCGGATACTAGATCACAGATATTAAAGACGTCGATATTAGTTGAAGAGGAATACTTCTTAATCGTAGCAACCTCAGTCTCTAATGCGCTCATCTTTACTGCCATTTGTCCTATTGTGCACAAAATTTCGTTGGTTTTTGGGACTACTTTCCCGAGTTGTTCTTTTGTAAATTTATTATTAGGATCCATTAGCAGTGTAGTCAATGCATTTATAGCACGCTTAGCATATTCAACGAAGGATTGAGCTTCCATATTTACTTTTAGTTTTTTTTTTTTTTTTTTAAAGTATAAAATACTTTTTCGTTTTTTTTTAATTGAAAAATGGCACTGCTGTGTTCGCCTGAGTTTGTAGCGGACTTAGCTAGCAAGTACCTACTCAATGCGGCGCTGTCAAATAGACCTCAGCCGGGACAATATGATTTATTCTAATGTAGGTAGACTCAACACAGATTTTTTTCGCATAAAATTTCAAATCCTTCGAGATTACAAGTAAACTAATTGTAAAATATCTCACCAGGCAAAGATCGATTCCTTATAAATACGTATGTTCAAAAACAATCATAAATATGCACCTTTAAGCTTTACTAGCTGAATTTAAAGCGAGAGCAAAAATATTAGTACTTGCACTCTACACGGTTTACGGAATTATGTGATGGCTGTTACGATATATTAAACATTCAATAATGTACAGTTCTTTGCTTAAAATAGAAACAGAATCGTAGACTCTGCGTGTTACTCTGTTACTCGATGGTAACTCTCAAGTAAAAATTCTAAAAAGTTTAATCGATAGGAAATAAAACCGCTTCGTTATGTCGTCGTTGGCAAAGCATGTTTAAGGTTCCAGTTTCGATACGCGGCAAAATGGAGGTGAAATATTTGCTTAAATGGTGATTTCACACAGCAGTATTTTCCTATCGTCCCCGGATCAATGCATTATCAAGTGAGAATAGGGTATGATGGTTAAGATTTCCGATGACGGTTTTAATGCTTCGTAAATAATCCTGCCACGGGAAAGAATATACAATAATATAAATTTTATTTTGATTTTGCTTCCATTGAAAATTTAAACAATATGAAAATAATTTGAGTTTATACGATTAATATTTTTAGCTTTAATTCTGTCAATTTGACTCTGAAAAGACTGTGGTAAGTAATCCCTTTGCGCGCGGTGATGTAACATCCTGTTACCACTAGTAAAAGACGGAATATCCTAAAGTTTAAACATTTGAAAAAAAAAACATAACATGAAGACATACTGATTAGTAGTGTATTTTCCATAGTTTGTGCAAATTAACATATAATTAGCCCTGTTACAGAAAACTAAATTAAAAATCCTACATACGCCATTCGCATGACGCCCGTGCGTCCTCCATCACTGTCATGACTGAATCTGTCTTACACAATACTCGCCACAGAACAGCGTCTCTGTTTTCCTTGATATGAGTTGTATCTTGTGCTCTGTCTTTTACTGATGTGTTGCTAAATTAGCGGATATTCATTCTTCGCGTACGTAGCAAGAATAAATATTTTTTATACAAGCTATACAAATTTTACTTTTCAAATCCGGTGTACAAATGTACATTTGAAAATTATAAAAATACAACTTGATCATCAAAAATAATAAGAGAGTGTGACATCATAGCCACACAAAGTAAACATAGAACATATTATTTATAATACGTAAAATCATTAAAACGTATTTTATTTTTAAGCCTTGACAAAGGAACAGGCGTGGCCTGAAACTGGTCGGCATAGTAAATTAATTTAAGTAATTTTACACGAAATATATAAATTCTTCATTATGCGTATTTTAAAAGCAATTAATCAAAAGCGTTATTTGTATATTATACGAGTGCCACAAACACCAAGTAAAATTAATTTAACATTACGCTGAAGCAAATATATGATAAAATATATTTATATTTGTCACAGACTTACCGTCGTAAATTTACTGTCGCCGTCAAGAATCAAATGGCCTTTTTATTTATTCAAAATTTATTCAAAAATATTCATACTAATATAAGAGCTTTCATATTTATATAACGAGATTAAATTCTATTATACGAAAGAGTTGCTTACTCGAATTCCGGAAAAAATTCACGGATTTATACATTTAAGACTTGTAAAGCCGTGTTAGAAAGGAACCTATCAAAATTCAAATTTCATTTCACGTTTGGTAATATATTTAAATTGGGGCTTGGAATTTTATCCATGAAAAATTCCCAATTTTATCGATTTTCAGAAAAAGATACGTATATTTTTTAAAAATATTATTGATACTTTGAAGCAGGGATTGTTTAAATATATCTACGTAATAATATAAACAACTATTTACATCGTAGGGCAAATGAAAACGGTATGTTGAATTTCATTGATTTTAGACATTAAAATTAAATTAAATATTACATTAAAGGACCTGTAACGTTGAAATATATTTTTATATCTTGAAAACATAAATAAACATACGCCATGAAAAAATACATACACATAAATGTTTGTATATAAGCACTCACCGACTTTTTTAAGTCCATCGGTTTCAAGATGTTTCCGCCTCTTCATCGGGACAGTAATTTTACCGATATGCAAATCCCACACCTTCACCTTTTAAAGTAATATTCAATTTTTAATTTTCATCATTTATTCTTTTATCCTCACCAAATGGTGCATAAGACACAGCATTTAAGCTCCAAACTCAGTGTTTCCTGATTATTTAAAACCTAAATTCAATTTACATTCCCTTTTAAAAAATGTTGTCTTTGCTGTCATACAATAATTCGAAAAAAATATTATTAAAAAAGGTAACAAAATCATTTACAAATTCAAGCATTCATAATATGATATTTTACGTGTTTCTTCAACAATGTTTTGAGTATGTCCAAATATTTGTAGGCAGGCTGGATTTGCTCCCTAGGAGTTAATAATATGTAAATTTGTTGCAAAAGAGATGGAAAACATTTTTCAAATGAGCATATGGATGTCTAGGCATTTACAAGTCTTCTGACCTGCCATGTTTGTGCAATATTTATCATTCTGCCCGAGTTTAAATGCCCTCATTTCCTCAACTCTTCCATCTATTGACTTTTGTAAAGTAAAAGAGCCTTCAATGTGATACGTTCAAGGTATCACTGTAAGATGGAATAAGAAAAGTCTTCTCTGCGTGTACTGTCGAATATTTCATTTAGCGCGCATAATACTCCCGGGCAAGCTTCCTTGAATAAAGGATTTTATGTCCACTGCCACTTTAACCGGAAAATGGTATGCAAATCGGCTTTGTAATGGATTCTGTAGGAAAACTGCTGCCGAGACTGGTTGAATTTTAATAGAGTTTACAGTATTCGCAGGTCGCTTATTCCCCTAAATGCGCACCTGAATTCAGAAGTAACTTTGAACCTCTTCTTAACATCATATCTTGACGGTTTCAGGGGCTCTTTGTTGAGACCTTTTGAGCATATCTACCGGATTCTAATAACCATTTTGAAATCCCAAAGTTTATTTTTTTTATTTTCTTTTATTCGGGAAACATACAGTACTATTTCGGAGTTTTATAATTTACACTTAATTCTAATGGACCAGTGAAGTTTCTATATTATGTAATAATTATATTATTTAAGGTTATCAATGAAAGAAAACAAAAAAGAGAAATTAAAAAAAACACAAATGGAAGTTGCTTAAAAATTAAAATTTTAAAAATTATTTAAAAGTTTGTAGTTAGTATTTACAAATGAAAATAATGTTGAAAATCAAGAATTTATTTTTGTAAAAGTAATTAAAAGGAAAAAATAAAAATGAAGAGTGAAAAACATGCTCAGATATAAAAAAAAAACTTTTTCAAAAAGGAAGAACATAATATACACAAACATATTTTATGGGATTCAGAGAAACGATGAGACGAATCTTTAAATGAAATAATATAAGACAATAAATTTAAGTAAATTTCAAAAAAACATCTTTGATGACACATTATAGTAAGAGCAACAATATATAGATTTTAATAATCATTTTATATGTCATGTACACATTTTAACTATTCCAATTAACTTGTTTCCTTTTTTCCAAAGCAATTATTTACGATTAACACAAAAAGCTCCTCAATAAAAAGATAAAAATTTATTTTTCTTAACACAAAAAAAAACAGAAATTTCAACTTAAAGGAAAATAAAACTTACAGAACTTAAAAGCTATCGTTGGCTGATTTATGTTATCACTTTACACGCTGCATAAAATTCAAAGTTTTACTTGTATTGCAATTATGCCATCTGTTATTTTTTTTAAAATAAAATAAAAGAAATAATAAAACACGTATCAACGTTAGTGAGATTCAACCAAATAAAATCTGCTAAGCAACGTGCAATATACAGTACTCTCGCTATAATTTGGGGCCTCACCTCTCCGGCCCTGCCAGTAATCCGGCGTTTTTATACAGGCTGCTACCAAACTGGTAGTTCGGTAATTTTTAGTGAAACATAACTACAGTAGTACTGTACTGTATATTTATTTTTTTCGTTACTGCATTTTCGATAGTGTGTATGAAATAACGTTGTTCAGTAGGGTTTAATTTTCTTGCTCAAAATCAAATTTAATTATTTATTATATACTCATTTTTTTAATATAACATTTATTGAGACACAAATCCTAACTCTGTGGAAACAAAGTCCTGTGTTGAGTTGGGACAAATATATCGTATAACACTTTAATAACATACATATATCACCATATATATTATACAGAAACAAAAACATCATTTAAAAATACATGATATATCAACATATAAAGTAAAATGGATTGTCTCATTCGCCCAAACCAATATTGAATCAACCACTCCACAAATGTATGGCTTATGTTAGGTTTTAATTAATATAAATGTAAATATATACCTAGTTTTTAAAATTGTGAATATTTTCTTAATTACCTCTGTTTATTAAGTTAGTTTTCTTTGTTTATTCTCTAATGTAAAAACATTTCAAAAAAGTATATTGTTATTTATTTATTTTATTTATGCTTTATTAAGTTAGTTCATAACATCTTAAGAACTAATATAACCTTTAAATAACGTTACATTTTTTTATCAAAATTTTTCAATTACATATTTTTTCAAATTAATTTTAAATATTTCATTTTTTTCTTTTTCCTTTATTTCTTCAGGTAACTCATTGTACAGCTTCAATTCCTTGTACAATGAATTTTGAGATTCTGTTTTTTCCTTATTAGTAATCTTATCTTTTTTTTACCCCTTGTTTCATATGTATGACATTGTTGGTTAAATTTTATTACTGCTTTTATTTTATTCATTCCCTTAATTATTTTATGTATAAAAATTGCCAGTTGTTGAGTGTCCGGGGCACGGGTAACCCCTGTGAGGTCACATTATTTTTATTATTAATTATAGTTTGTAAGAGAAAAATACGAATAAATAAATAAATAAAATAAAATAACGTGCAATAAAAAAACATTTGAGGTACATAAAAAAAATAAAATGGAAATAATTTAACTCAAATATAACTATATAGATGCCCGTGGTATTCTCGCTCCGATTAACCTAAAAATTCCTCACATTAACTTGCGTACCAATGCTGACTTTACTGTGGGAAGTTTTAGAACCAAAGTCAGATTATTTTTCCCTCTGCCAAGGATCCTCAAAACAGTGAACAAAATCTCGCTAAACGGTACTGTCGATGTGTTCCTACGGCAAAGGCGTTTTCCCTAGAAGCAAGCGGTGTTATCACTTCTGACTTGAGATGACACACTTTCTATGTCTGCCAAGATCACGCCATAACTATACCCAGTGTACGTTTAAATAGATTCAATAGATTGTTCAGGTGAAGTTAATCCATTGTATTATTTATATTTAATGCCAATTTATTAGGGCTCTCATAAGCCTGATGATCAGCTTAAAAAAAAGTACCGTACAGTACAGTAGTTCATTCATGTTTATTTTGAATATCTCAAACCTGGCAAAACCTTAAAAAAAGTGAGGTATTTATTAAAACTAGGTCACTTAGTCAGCTTTTTGAGATTTGCTCAAAATAAAGAAAGAAAGATTTTGCCGGGTTTACAAACAATACCCTCACATATGTGTTTACAATAAAATATAGCTTCTGCGTTTGAATGCGTCATTATAAGTGATTTGCAGTTATCCGGCGTTTTCGGTAATCCGGCAGTGCACTGGTGTTGTATCTGCCGAATCGCCGAGAGACCACTATATTTCAATTGTCTCTGTAAATTGATTGAGTCTTTCTACTGACATTTTTTGGTGAAACTGCATTTTAATTATAATTATATAATAAAAATAAGCAAACATTTTTATAACACTTTGATTTGTAATTTTAACTAGTGACCGGGTTTCATCGTGACCGACATCGTCATCGTCAGGTCAGACCCGGTCTGACGATCTCGCCCACGAAATTGAATATAAATAAAAAGGAAATATAACTTTGTACGTATTTTAATTATTATTTCCATGTAAAGTTTATTTCTGTACACTGTCAACATATTAAAATAAAAAACAAAAATTCCATTTCCTTCCCTTAGAATTTCCTTATATTTATAAGTATATAAATTTTATTAGTATCTCAACAAAAAAACATTTGAAAATTAAATGAATAGAATTTATCAGTGTCGAATGGAGATGGAGAACATTCTTGAAACGGAAATAAGATGAATTGTAATGAGCTTTTAAAATCATAAATTCCTTTTACCCTTAGAGCGTGAGAATAATCTCATATTACGTCGATTAAATCACAGGTCATCTTTATATTTTAACTTTTCCGTATTGGCAAAACACTGCTGTGTATGAAATACTCCGGTTTCATTCTAAGGGCGGGTCCGCAGTCAGATGGCCGGCTAATTGCTGTGAACCTTGAACCGACCTTATACGCTATTGTTCCGCCGTGCCCACCGGCCCTTAGGGAAACAGGGTTGGCCCAACCATTATTCCGCGTCTAGAAATCTCCGAAAATAGCAGTCAATCTCAAACTTGTTGCGGGTAAGTTTGAACAAGATTCTCGAAACAATGTGGAAGTTTGTACAATAAAGAAGCCCAGATTTAAGATTTAAGTGGCTTCTACATAGAGCTTTTTTGCAATTTACTTGCTAGTATTGGTAACATTTAGTTTTGAAAACTTAAACTCGGGTGTAAATTTAATTATCATGTAGGGTAATAAGAAATCCTAGATTTTTTAAAATCACTTCCCTCATCGTCATATGATACTTCTACCCGACTTCATTTTTCGATTCGAGAAATTCAATTCTACCCAATTTCTGGTAGAACGTTGCATGAACGTTGCACACAAGGCAGCGTTTGATCATATATCATATAGCTAAAGTGATGACTTACACTTCAACTGTTAGTCTAAGCGCAGGGAAATATGACAGTATGGGATTTTTCCTAAACCTAGCCGAAATAAGAAAAATCATAATAAACAAGTTGAGTGGTTCTATTCAATACATAAAACTGTATTGATGTACTTTTTTTAATCTGCCAGGACACAGACAAAAATTGCAACCTGCTTTTTTTTAAATTTTCTGTTTAATTCATTCAATATTTTATTCATATACATTTTAATGTATGTATTTTACTCACTTACGCAATATGTACACACTTACTAGCTAAACTTGATTCTAATAAAAAAAATTGTTATTCGTTAAGATTTTAGGTGTATTCCCCATTTTATTATTTTTTTTTTATTTAAAGGTAATTCACTAATAATAATAATTTTACTTTATACTGGTAGGTATGTCACATGGTTTTCCCTTTGCGGGGTTTGATTTTACCTGTAATTGTTTGTTCAGAAAACTATAAATGGCATTAAAAAATTTAAGGAATCAATTTTTTGTACAAACATGTAATTAGCTTATTTTTCTTAAAAACATTTTTTTTTAATAAACAATCTCTCTTCAATTCGTACCTCATGTCTAAGGATGGTGATTACGCCTGACTTCAGGCATGGCTCGTCTGTGGACAGTCTTCCTCCATCTGGAACGGTCTTGTGCTCTTCTATAGGCATTCGTCAGTGATGATTCTGATAACTCAGTGACTGTGCCGCTCCATCTTGTCGGTTGACGTCCACGCGACCTTGTCCCTTCGACACTTCCTAGGAGAAAAGTTTTCTCCAAACTATCAGAATCTCCCCTGGAAATATGCTCAAAGAACTGCAGGATTCTTTTCTCGCACATGGATATCAGTTTTTCTCCTATGTCCAGTTCCTGGAGAATAGATGCATTCGTACGTACGTAATAAATAATAAATTACACTAAATTACGTATTTGTGTTTCTTAGTTTTGGATCGATCGACCCATCTACAGTTACGCCAACTTATTATTTCAAAAAGTCTTCCTTTCTTTGTCCCCGTTGGCAGCCCTTCCGCCCGAGGACTATCAGGCCGCGCATCTCACGAACCTTCCATCAGGTTCCAGTTACCCTGTGCCAGCCCTGCCACGCCCCCTCCGCTAAACACCACGATCCGCGGACCTAACTATATCACTTCATGCAACTAATGCCCTCGATGACCATAAATAGATTCCTCGCAAATATTATACGCTGTAAATACCGAAATAAGAATACATAGTCACCGTCTATGCACGTATGTAGGTAAAAGTACCTAAGTCTTTGTTTTAAAATAAGTAACTTTTTTTTTCATATGCTAATAATATTACTAACCTTAATATATAAGTTGACAAAATATAAAGGAATGAACATCCAAGGATTTTGGTGAGGAGCTCCCACTGATTACTACTTATATAACAGGGACAAAAAAAGATAGAAAATGACAATAAAATGTCCAATTACACGAGCGACAAGAAAAAATTAAAAATCGGAACCAAAAACGAAAACATCGTTTGATCAAAAATTGCACTTATACCGAGGTCCTAAGATTTTTTATATTCTTCCAAAAGTATACAAGAATTCTACAGGTACTCGTATTCCAAAAAAATTAAGGCGCACAATAAAAAAAAACAATATTAAAAACCGATTAGTACGATTGGTTACAATTTGTGTTGTGTCAATAACAAAATGTATTGTGCCAAATATGCATCATCATTATTTCCCTTTCCTTGGTGCATAGGACGCTGCAGTGTATTTCAATAATAAATTGTAACAAGAAGGTAAAGTGATCAATCTTACGTTTTAGGTGCCATTCCGGAACGGCAAAATATTGCACTGAACTACACTTAAAATAAATATTTCACCTTGCCAAATATTTTTCATGCATTTATTGTATATTTAAATAAAAAAACAATATTTTCGTTGTCAAAACTTGAAAATTCTGTTCCTCGACACAGGGTTTCGCGATTGTGAATATATGTTACATGTTGTAACCTATTAAATGCTCTTGACCTTTCATTGATTGGTTTGAGTGGCCTCTTTACACACTGTGTAATATTCAGCATTTCGCCTACGTTTAAACATCCACAATGTTTTAATTATTCCAAATATTAATGTTTGCAGTCTTTTTTTCAGTTCAGTTTGCGGTTTTTCACCGCGCACCGGTGATGAAAACATTGCTTGCTTTTATGATTGAATCCAAATAAAATACTTATAATATTTTTATATTTTTATATAATAAATACTTCACACTCGAATCCGTTTTAAAAAGTCTCTAAAACGGATTCGGGTATGTGGTAAATGCTTGCAATGTAAATTTTTGTGAATTTAAAGAGCAGGTTAAATGCATTCGACAAACTCAAAATATAGTTAGTTAAATCAATGAAATAAATATTATTATTAAAGATAATAATAAATCGTTTATTGAACTTTTATAATGATTGGTTTGACCTCTAAAAACAAGAATGCAGATATTCGAACAGAAAAGCCTGAGGTCAGCCATTATTCGTGTTGTAAAAAAAATAAAAAGGTTCACAATTTGACGGCGATCTGTTGATATCACAAGATACTTTACGAGCAGGTGTTTTATACAAAAGTAAATCTTTCAAAGGACACGCATTTATTTATTGGAACAATAATAAATACTAGCAATACTCTCATCGACTAAAAAATATAACTGGGCCAGTAATATTTTATAGATGGCCCTAACAAACAAGTTTAAAAAATTCAACGTTATTTAAAAAAAACAAAAATACAAGAATTTGATATTAATTAAATTTATAATGAAATGTACAAATATGAATGAAAAGTTAAACAAAAAAATATGTACAAGTTGTTGAAATGTTTTGGTTATCACTCTCAACGTTCTACTTTCCGATTATTATTTTACTAATGTAATACGTCGTCCTTGTGGTGTAGTGGTCAGCGCGTTTGCTTATCATGCAAGAGGCCTCGGGTTCGATTCCTGATACGGTTGACATGAAATATTTAGTTAAAACGGTGTTTTTACACTAGAATATTTCATAGTTCCTGAACTGGTACCTGAAGTGTAAGACTGATCTTCTTACTTTCAAACGATCAAATGCAGTGCTCTATGGCTCATTAGGTAGGTAAAGGGAAATGATGATGAATTTCTTACAACGGAATGGGAAAACTTTAGAGAAGGAATATGATATAACATTAGCTAGTCTAAGTGGCCTTTTTACACACTGTGTAATATTCACGGTTTTGCCTACGTACGAACATACGTACTCCTTTTACTTTTGTCTTCTGTATTTATTTTTATAATATTAACATAGTCTTCAATTTACAATAGAACTCCAATTACGCGGATTGGGACCGGACCCCACTCGGATAAGAAAAAATCTATTAATAGGATTTTTGCCGAAAAAATTGTATGTTTTAGTTTTACAGTATGTATGTTGAGAATGGGAGAAAGAACTTTTTTCGAAAAAAAATAGCTTTTTATTAATAAATTAAAAAGGCAACACTTTTGCATGATAAGCGTAGTTACAAGTGCTGTAAATTAGTACATTATGTACGTACCGTAATGTAAATTAAAGTCATTGCTTGCTGAACATCTCGGTCAAAGTAAGCTCTTTGACTGTTATCATCCGTTTTCGGGCGTCTTTTTTTGTTGCTCCCTTCATTGATGTTCTCAAAGAACTTCTTTTTTCGTTTTCAAGCACTGACACGAAGTTTAAAAGTGTAGGTTTGCTCCTTTTAATGTCTGAAATCATTGATTGTCCAACACCGTACATATCACCCAACTGTAACTCTATTACCTGATTGTTCTATAATTTTTCGTTCATCTGCTTACGTTAAAAAAACTAGTTTTCTTTTAGAAGTCATGGTGAACGACAAAACGCACTCACAAAAAAAAACCATGCGCCGAAGCGAAAGACATTATTTTGCGAATCGCAGTACGTTTCCGTCTTAATATTTTTTTCTAAAATTCTGAAAACGATTCGGATAGTCAGAGTTCGGATAATTGGAGAATACTGCATTTGAAAATAATATATAATACAATTCTACGGTATTTTTAAATGTACTCCAATGTCATAATTTGTATGTTAACTATATGTAGGTATTAGATATTACTCTTTATGTTTTGTAGTATGCTTGAAAAAGCTTAAAAAGTAATATAGTAAAAAATAAATAAAAATAATCACGTAATCACAAAGAAACCACTTAAACTGTGTTTTTTCACTGAAATCAAAAGCATCTTAAACTTTGGTTTTCTTTTTTATTAGTATCCGTTACTTAAAGTTTTGATTATTGTTCTTTAAAACAGCATTGTCTGATTTTACAAAATACATTTTTTTATGTCAAATATTTTATACTTTAATGATTGATAAATTGGTCATGCATTCAAATCGTCATAATACGATTTTTTATTTTGTTTATTTATTTCAAAAACACAAACATTTACATAAATTTACAAAATCGTATCATGTTATAGCGAGAATAGGTCAATCAGACGAAGAAGTGTGGTATAGCAAAACATTAGTACGAATCCATCAGTTCCTGCATGGACAATGCCTGTTCTAAGGAACTGATATCTTGCGGTGAATAATAAATACCTCTTGAAAAAAAAATTTTTTTTTTTTTAAATAAATAAAACAACTTTGTTTTTTATCACTAATTTTTAATTTTTTTTTCCACCGAATGGTTTCAAAGCAAACAAGCTTCTTCGTCAAGGTTTACGTAACTTATGAATTAATTTCTTTTTTATTTTTATCATGTTCACTAAATACTACACGTGGATTCAATAAGTCTTTTTTTTTTTACAAGGGTAATTTGATATCAATATTTTCGAAGCTAGACAGGAGAGGACTAAAAGAAATATTGTTTATTTGGTTATTAATTATTTTTTTCTCATAATGAATCGCTTTTTTGATTTCTAAGATTTCTAAGATGTCTTATTTTAATATTTTATTTTCAATATGAAGTACACTTAAGCCAGTGTCTTTATTGAAGTTATGATTATTTTCTATCAGACGATTTGTGCCAGTGTCTTTATTGAAGTTATGATTATTTTCTATCAGACGATTTGCGAATTTAGAAAAATGATTATAATTTAAGATTACAATTTAATTGGTATATCCCCGATTTATTATATTTATGGACTTTATCTTTGTGATTTTTAAATTTTTTTCTTTATTATTAGTTGTGTAGAAAGCCGGTTTATGATATTATATTTATGGTTAATGATAAATATTTATGATATTAGAATGAATAATTATTTTTTTATATACGTGCAACATGCAGAACTTGGTGAATTTAAGGTATTGATAAAATCATAATACATAACGTTATCAATTATAGAGATTATTTTTAGGCCTTACATTTACCATTTGAATAAATCACAAATTGCGTATTTGTAGCATTCATAAAGAAATACACAAATACATGTGTGTTTTTAATGGGAAACTCAAAAATGCTGCTCTCTAAATTACCTGGTTGTAGTAAATACCCCATAATTTTATCTTATTCTTGTATATTTGCTCTGGCTAACTGGCAGTGCACAACGGAGTTTTAGTCGCAACACTTATGTATGAAAGTGAAACATAGAACTTGCAGAGAAAGGATGAAATCCGAGTGAACGCGGTCGAAATGCTATATCTTAGACCTAAGTGTGAAAATTCAATGTACGAAAGGGTAACGAGAGATGATATCAGGCGAGAGTGTAAATATGAGTCAGGTATAATTGATAAAATTGAGAAAGAGTCTCTGAGGTGGTTTAGTCATGTAGAACGAATGGATGATAAAAGAATGTTAAAACAAGTATATGAGTCAAAAATGAAAGGTAACGTGAGACCAAGATGCCCAAAGAAGACATGGATGATCAGATAAACCAAAATCTTAGGACTGGTCGTTTCAAAAGCAAGCAGAACCGAAGGGCATGTATGACAAGATATATGAACGTGAAAGAAGCTAGAAATGTATGCCAGAATAAACGTGGTTGGCGGTCCATCTTCTCTGCCTGAAATGGCGTAATGGTGGTAGTAGTAGCAGTTTATTTGCATTTTTATTTATTTATTTAATGAACTCAATTTTATCGTGGCACAATTATATTTTTTTATGTCCCGACTCATTAAAAAAATCCTTGCTAAGTCGGGACTCTTCTATATATAAATCAAAACATTTATAAACACATTTAACAATATGCAAGATAATTAAAACAGTATACAAAATAATAATAAAAAAAACATACATATTAAAAAAAAGTTACATATCGAGAAATGGAATGCAGATAAGTTATTTTAAAATAATAATACAACAATAAACAGTTATTTCATAATTCTATTCGGTAATTAGTTGATAGTAAAAATAAATACTAAATAATTCAGTTAAATAATAGTAGTAACACATCTATATGGTAGAATATGTAATTTAATAAACAGAATAATAAATAATTTATTGCTTCGATTAGCAATAGTTAAATTATGTATTCACAATTTATTAGGCGTCGCTATTAAGTTTACTCAAAGATGATATGTACATTTGAAATATACAAAGAAGATGATATACGTCGATGGCTTAGAACTAAAATATTGTACCACTATAAATCATAATACTGAGAAAATCGCATATGAAGTTTTGCACATCTTGGAAGATTTGATTATATTTCATAGAAAAAAGGTTTTGAATCTGATATCTGATAATATTTTGTCATGGACTTTTGTTTGGCATAAATATAAATATATTGTTATGGAGTATATGTGTGCTTTTAAAAATATTGTTTACAGGATTTACAACATATTTTAGTGAGTATGTATCTTTGGGTATAGAGGATTAAGAGATGCAAATTTTAACACATAAAAATATAGGTTTAACTTAATTCTTTTCAGTACTTAACTCATTTTTGGCAAAAATCGATCTTTTCTATCTTTGTTGTCTCTATGCTCGTTGTTATTTTAAAATAACGAAATTTTTTGGGCTAATATTATCATGTAATGGTAGTTTTAAATGTACTAGTTTAGTTTTGTGTTTCCCAAGGAATAACTATGGCGAGTAGTTCTGGCTGCGGAATATAAGAGTATCGAACGACCAAGACGCTTTCGCCATAGTGATCGCTTACGTCGAAGGACCTGTCAAGGCATCGCAAGAAGTGTTTATTACTACTGGTTGCAAATTACGCGGGAATGCGTTGTTCAAATATTGTTACAACCTCTACATCCTTTGTACCCACACTCACTGTTTACTCCAAAAAACCAGTATCCTTTGATCACCCGCAACAATAATACCTTGTTTCGTGAATCACGCGTTTATTTTGTTGAACGTGTACCGCATCATAGACTTTGTTTCCACCAACCACTAGTGCTCAGTTCCAGATCGGGAGCCTTTCCTGGCGTTGGTGCCGCTCGCTAGTGACCAATCGGACCACATCAATTCCATCAAGAGAGAACCAGGTTAGCGGCATCCATTCCTAATCCATCTCATTCGTTGGTGTTGTGACCGATTGACACATACCGCATATCGAGGATATTAATTTATTTCATTAAAATTAATAGACAGACCACTCCGCTAAATAATATCGTAGAAGCCTTAGGGCTTCGTCCCCCGCAATTTCTCACCCCGCATTCGCGTAAGAATTTGTTCTCCCACCAAGTAAATCAGTTTTTTTTTGTTATTCTGTCATTTTTTTATTATTTTTATGTTTGTGTACACACTGTCATTCATTCACTTCTTAATCTGCGTAGAGTTTGAATTTCTTAGGAATATTTTTAATAACTTTTCTCTATGAGCAGCTGACAGAGAGTCTCCCAAGACTCTATAACAGCTGCGAGTGGATGGTGGGCTTAAGGATATGCCCTTAATGTCATTCATTGCCTTTTCTGTTTTGTTATTTGTGTGCTCATTGTAACTTGTTTACTGCCAAAATTATGATGATTGTCTTGGTTGGAGGCCTCAATAAAGAAAAAAAAATATTTACCCAAGATACTTTTTCGCTTTTATGAAAATATGTTTTTAATTATCCACTATCATTACTTAAAGTATAATACGAGTGTGTTGAATTATCAAAAAAGACTTTTATACAAAAAATAATAAATCATGTAATTCAAAAATAGGGTAAGGGTTACCAAACCAAAATCTATAAATGTAACAGCCGAAAATGGATTCCAGCATCACTCGAGCGTTAAATACTCTACCAGCAATCGGCTTTGTCCTTAATTGACGACCATAAATCCCTCACAAGTGCACAGGGGTGCGAAAATTCCTATTTCTTTTTACTGCATTTAACAATATTTTTAATTTATGTTTGTTACATTTTTCAATAAGTCCTGTTAAAATATTCAAAAACTTTTTTGTTGTAAAATAAATAACTCTATGTCGCTTTTACAATTAAAAATACAGAAACACTTTTCTAAATGTATATTTCACTAGCGGACCCGACAGACGTTGTCCTCCCCGAACGTTGTTTGCCCGCTATTCGCTGGTTCAGTAAACGTAAAATCTCGAAAAATTTAAATGTTTGATAAACTATATTCAATTCAATTTATTTATTTAAATATAACATATACATTACAAACAAATATTCAACACGTACATACTATAAAAAAGAAAAAAAATACATGAAACAGATTCATGTCAAAGTAGTAGGAGAATCCTGCTCCGGGAAACCCCTTCGGATACATGGAACATATTAATATCCAGAGCGATGTTGTTCGAAATAGCGGTAGCCTTTCCAACAGGCATAACTATCGGCAGGTTGATCCTATATATCGGAATATGAAACAATCTATGCTGACGCTATCTTGGGTAATTACCAACTTAGTGACATTTAGCATTGAGATTGCAGCGCCACCTACCGGATCCAATTGTAAATCTAAACCATCCGAGAACCTACCCAAACACACACGAAAAATTGCATCAAAATCGGGTTAGTCGTTTAGGAGGAAATCAGTGACATACTCAAACACGCGAACAGAAGAATTATACATATGACCAGATTAATAAAGAAATAAGAGCACACGTTATTAATTTTTGATTTTTTTTTGAGCTATTTACATATTTGTTTTAAGAGTTAGTTTTTTGTTTTATCTTCTCATGTGATTGGCTAAGAGTCCTCGTCGTGCTCAAATCAAATAAAAAGAAAACCGCACGTAAATCGGTTAAGCCGTTTAGGAGGAGTTCAGCGCCATCACACGTACAAAAGAATTATACATATAATTTTAAAATAAATGCACAAATAAATAATATTTTTGTAATTTCAGCATATGTTAATTTGGTTATTAATTTATTTTTCTTTTCATTTCTTTTCATGGTTATGTCATACCATATACATATATGTGCTATAAACTTTTAATATTTTTTTAAAAAATGGCCAATGCTCAGACGCTGTGGTCTTTGTGGGCATTTTTTATACATTTACGTATGTTACATGTACTTTCCTCACCTTGAGTTTTGTCTCTGAATGCTGACATTAGTGATTATGTGGGTAACTATAATATAATAATTTCAATCTTGATTAGTTGCAACTGAGAGGGAAAACGTTTTTGAGAAGGAAATATGGAAGTCTAGGCATTTACTAGACTTGGGACCTGTCATTGGCTGATTTAAGTGGCCACTTTAAACACTGGAACATTCACCATTTTGACTTTATTTAAACATTCATATTTCCTTAACTCTTCCATCTGTTGACTTTTGTAAAGTAAGCCTTTATCATTTGGGTAAGATTTATACGTTCAGATCTCAACTGATATCCCATTTATTTTGTTTGTCATACCCTCAAATTTGACATCAGAAAATGTAATATAGTGTTAAATAGAAGTTTGATAGAATTGTATAGCGTTCTTGAGGTGATTTTTAACAAAAATGGCGCTATTTTAATTAATCAGAATGTTATTATTATTAAAAGTATTATAGTCTAGGTTTAAGAAATTCACTAACATTTCCGCAAAACAATTTTTATTTTAATCTCATTTTTAGAAAATCGATTTGAAGAGATCCGGATGAATAGCTATCGACAAAATCAGAAACCGGCTTTACGTCGTCACGAAGAGCGAATGGAAGTTGAAGATGGACATATCAAAAGTTGGAATAATTGTCGCGCATTCATGAGAAGATGTATGAATGTAGAGGAAGCGAGATCTGTGTGCAAAGACAAAGAAATATAGGGTTTTCTCCTCTCTGCCTACGAACGAAGTGATTGCTTGTTTGTTTTTTTTATTCTGCTTCTCAAAGACTTTTGTTATAAAGTTGTCTTGGAGATTCATATTTTATGGTTCGAGTAAACCATTTCGTAGGAGGAGAATTACTTTTGAGTGTGTTGGTTCTTCAGCACACAACTGCATTACATTACGTGTGATTTATCTCAAACTCGGATGTTCTGTGCTGTAATTCACCACTATAAATGTATGAATGTACATATACATATATTAAGGAACAATAATAATTTAATATTTAACTATGAAAATGTTTCAACCCTGATTTGAGCACCTGAAACAAGGGAGGTTTGTGCCACCAACCGAAACGTGCTAAGTACCGGGTATTTGTTTAACCGAATTCCGCTCAAAACCGATTTCTAATTAAAAATGCCCTATTCATTAATACCCAAGATACGGTGCAATGGATTCCATTTTTTATAATATATTATCTGTAAATAGAAAAAAACTGCACCAAAATCATTAACTTTTAGTAGAAAAAAATATAAGCTCTTTTACTTATTTGATTTCCGAATAAACTTATCAAAAGGGAAATATCACATACTAAGAATACTAATAAAAATATTTTATTTGAATTTAGAAAAATCAATTGTGTTTTCGAAATCAATATGGATTTTATGGAGAAATTTTTTCATGCATAACTTAAAAAAAGAAATTATAAAAAAATATGTTTCTAAAAAAATGCGACATGTTTGGCATTGATAATTATTGCGACGTCAAGATTCGTGGCGATGTTCTATAAAACTTTAAACGGCCACAAATAAAGTTCAAAATTAACATCATGACGTATTAGGGGCGTGGCCTTCGCGTAGTTTTCGCGGGGTCAAAATTATTAATTTCAAAGTATTTTCATGCTACTAATTAGGAGTAAATTATTTTTTTCTCGACAGTTTTTCATGGACCCTCATTACTTTGAAATTGAAAAAAAAAATTGAAAAAAAAATCTCCATAGTGAAATTTTTTAATGTATTTAATATTTTTAATAAAATATTAGCGTTTTTATGAATCTACGATGCTTTCTTGATACCAACAATAAAAATATATACATTTTTTAAGATAATTAATAACCAAAAATAACATACAATAACTAAGAAAAGAGACACAGCTCATTGTTCTCGTGTGTTGTAGAGTGGTGTGTTGGGGAGCCATCTGGTGTCCATAAATCATTGAAATTTACGTGCTTACACAAACAAAAACGGTATGTTTGCTTGGTTCACCGACAGGCAATTACACATAAAAAACCCTATTAAACATTCGAACTCACTATTAAAATTTAAGAAAGAAATTTTTCATTTACTACTGTCTCACTACCAAAACACGCCATTTTTTCATCTTTTATTTGCGTATTTATTAGTAAGTTAAGTTGATCCCCATTTAACTAACTGAAATGCCGACTAATAAAGATTTTAAAGCTGTTGATTGGCTAAAAAAAAATCTCCATATATAAAACAACTCAAAATCTGTAATAGCGAAATACTTTACACGGGACCTCTTTTTGCCTTTGAACAAGGTATTTGAAATACACTAACATTCAAATGTCGTAAACAGACAAGATGTCGACGAACTGAAATTAAACTCAACATGGTTATCGGTAGTACACTTGACGAAAATGAAACAAAATTCGCCTACTATCGATTGCGACACGGTACAAATTATTAGTACGTAAACTAAACACATATTTTTCCTATAAAACACACAGTTTACTCTGAAGACGGCCCCTGCAATGATAAACAAAGGGAACATCAAAAAAAGATACATACCTATCAAGAGTTTATATTTCTTCAATGTAGGTATAATTTATTCACTCATTGAAAGTTAATAAATATATGTGAATAAACAAAACAACACAAAGAGATTGCCAAGTTTCTATAAATAAATACGCAGTCTAAAAATAAATAATTAAATTAAACCAAATAAAATAATAACGTCAGTTCCACATACTGCTGTCTTCCAATAACGGTGACCGTGCACATCAACGCACTTATATAAAAAGAGGCATTTATTTACAAAAGTGTATGAAAAAAAGCATGTATCAATTATGTGATTATATTAATCAATAAAAAAAAAAATTAATCTTTTTAAAAAATTGTGAATTCTTTAGTTCAAAATTTGTTGATTTACCCTCTCGTGCACGAATTATGATTGAATAAAATTGTTTGAGAATACTGCCTGTAGTAAAATGAGTATAGACAGTAAAACATTTTTTTAACCTTTATTACAAAATGGTTAAATCTATGTGTCTTACGTGAGGCTTAAAGTGATCAAGAGCCACAGCGTTTATAACACAAAGCCAAAAAAAAAGTTATTCTGAAAATACAATATACACATAAATACAATATAAATAAAATTACACACAGTTTATTAAGGTCAAATTTTAAAAGTGAATTATTTTTTGTACGAAGTAGACACACATCGACAAAAAAACATAATAAACGATGGCAATTAAAATTGAAATAAACACGGGTTAGTGTTTTCATCGAATGGTGATTTTTTACACCATTAGTATTAGCAAAGTTTTTAAATTATTTATTATATTAAAACCATTATTTATAAATATAAACTTAAACCAATTTATTTAAATTACTCACCATTTTTTTTTAAAATTTTATTTATTAGATTTTTATATTGGATATTTTTGTTTTTTTTTTTTTTACTTATTCATAAATGTTTCTATTTTTGAAATTTCTTCATTTTTATTACAATATAATATTATAACTATAATATATTATAATAGTGTTTATTTAGTATGCAATATATCTTATATTTATGTTGCTTTAAAACAGGTATATCTGTATCTAGTTAAGCCGCAAGACCTTTTTTTGCAATTTTTACATGTCAAAAACTTATTTTGTTTCATTTTGTTTTATTTTGTATTGGAAGTATGTACTTATTTTTTTTGCCAATAAACGCCGTATTTTGGCAATGAACTGAAAAAAAGTCTAAAATGATGAATATACATTGTGATAGTAAAATAATATCTAATCAAAGATGACTGGTTTTGAGACCTTAAATCAAATCTTCGCGTATGAAAGAGTTAAAAAATGTTAGTGTTGATATGGTTAAGGGAGTTAAGTCAACGAATATATTGAAGTTTATTCGTTGACTTATCTCCTTTTACCTTATCAACACAGATTTATTACCGTTAAATATTTTGATAAATTCTTTAAAGTAAATTGCTTCGCGTTTGATCTGTCTACTAAGACCCAAAGACAAAATGGTTTACGGTTATTGTGTTGCATTAGGGTGAAACTTTTTAATATGGGAACGATTCTAATAATCATAACTTACACCTGATTTTTAATTAAGCTGTATCCTTCCGTGTTTGCAGAGTATTAAGACAACCTCTCTCACATAAAGTTTAAACACTGACCGCCCTGAGTCCTGCAAGGATTTTAATTAAAAAGAAAGCTCGTTGATAAAGCGTGTTCCATTTATTCAGTCAAGATAGGGAACGATGCGGCTTGAAATTTATTTAAAAACACTGCGCACACAAAAATTAACAAAAAAAAAATGTAACAACCTCAAATTACTTAAAAGTAAGTTTTTCACTCTTTGGTTTTTCCACTTTTATTTTTAATTTTTACCAGTGATTGGTGGGAGTCGTATATTTCTACAATTCTTATGTTATATACAAGTGAAAGCGTAAATTAAAAAAATGTATGTGTAAATATAGTTTCAACTCATTAAAATCATCTCTTTATAAACATTTTATGATATTCTATACTAACTACTTGTAAAAACCACATGTGTCCTACGAACTAATGTTTACTTATTTTATAAACATAATATACCGACTCCTTTATATATTTTATTAGCTTTCTATGACGTACATTATTTTGGTAGTTTTTATTTTTCTTGTTATATAGTAAATCTTTTTTTGATTATTTTTAATGTGTGTGAATGGTAATTGTAATTGTAAAAGGGACTTGTGCCGTATAATAAATAACTAAACAAATTTCATGTTGTTGCTCTTTCGAGTACATCGTATATAAATAATAAGTAAAACTATTGGTTTCCCTTCAATTCAAATTCAAAGTGGAGGGCATCATCAACAGCCGTAAAATTGACAGAGCCGAACACCGCTTTGGCCCGCAACGCATTATCCGCTGCAATTTCAGCTTGGACAAGATACTAAACGTCGCGCATCGGACGAACATTCACTTTTCATCTTGGCATTTCGTGTCGCCAGCCCACCAGCTTCCCGCCAGTGTTCGCATGGTAAATTCCTTTTGTACGAGATAATATGATGTAACGTGTGTGTAACTGCTTAATAAATAACTGAAACTGTAATGCATTTTCCTCGTTTAACCTCAAATTAACTCACGCGCACCCGTCCTGACAAATGCTTTTCTACAAAATACTAATAAACTGTTTTACTTAAATGCGAATTTTTGACAATTTTAAGATTTACGAAAAAAATATGTGTCCGGATGGTTAAAGAATACAGTCTTGAGTGTGGAAATATAACTAAAATACTGGACACGTGCATTCCCTCGATGGCTACTCTCGGGTAAAAATTCTGAGAATGGAAATCGAGTTGAGAAAAGTTTGCTTCGTTGTGTAATTATTTCCGTCTCCACCTATCATGCTTGAGCCCTGGATTCGATTCCTGGGAGGGCAATTGGAAACATTTGTTAATAAGGTAGTTTTTCACTGCAATATTTCACTGTCCTTGAATTGTCATCTGAAGCGTAAGACTGATCACCTCACCGTCATGTAACATATGATTGAGATTCACTGCATGTTTTTTCCCGTGCAGTTCCCCATACTTAAATATGATGATGCTGAGAAATGTAAGGTTTTTTTCTTTTAAAAACTTTTTTTTTATTGTAAAACACTTCATGATCATAATTAACAATAAACTGTCTTAATAATATTATTCATTCAGGTTAAATATTTTTGTACAATTACTTGGCAATAAAGTTAATTTAAGGTTCAAACGCTATTAAATTATGTAAGTACCTACCTACCTAACTACCGATACAAATATATTCTAGTTTTGATGTCTATATAAGTCAAGTAGAATCAAAAGCAATAATCTACTACTTTTTAGGATAAAAGGTCAAAATTGAAAATTTAATAATAAGTCCTTTATAAGATCAAAAAGTATTTTTATGTGTTTCAGATGAAATAAAAGTTAAAGTAATGAATATATTCTAATTTTTTTAAATTGCTATAAGCAATTTGTGGTTACATAATAAGCAAAAAACAAAAAAAACAGTGTATGGGTTCTTGCAGCACTGGACACATGAAACTCCAGGTGTTAACCCTGCCAGCACAAAGACGCAACATGGCACTAACAACCGAAAACTTAAACCAGATACTCCGACCACAATTGATTCTAGTTGCCTTCAAAACTGCGACTGATAGTGCATAGGAAACTGCGTTAAAAAAAAATTGGGATGTGTCTTGATCATACGTTACATGACGGTAAGGTGATCAATCTTACGCTTCGGATGCCAATTCAAGAATAGTGAAATATTGCAGTAATAAACCACCTTATCAACAAATATTTCAAATCGACCCCCCCAGGAATCGAACCCAGGGCCTCAAGCACGATAGGTGCAGACAACAACAACAGAATACAGTGTTGGGCTTCGTGGTGTAGCGGTTAAGACGCTTGACTCACACGCGGAAGGTTCCGGGTTCTATTCCCGGTGAGAACACAAAAATTAAAATGTGATTCTTTTCAAGCCTGGGTGTTCGGTGATGTAATTCACCACTTTTATTGGGCCTCCTGGCCTGGTGTGGTGCAAAAAAAAAGTTAAAATTTTAGTTAAAAGTTAACAACTACACAACAAAGCGGACTTTTTTCAACTTGGTTTCAATTCTCAAAATTTTAATTTGAGAGTAGCTATCAAGGCGAATGCACATGTCCAGTATTTTAGTTATATTTCCCAAACACAGAACTGGTATCCTTGTGTCGTTTGCACTATTCATTCATCATCAGGATTGGTATTTTTTGTATATATAACATAATGTACTTTGTACCGTGTCACAGTCTTTGATGTGCCATCATCACCATCATCATTCTATATCCGCTTCCTAGTTGCAGCATATGGTGTTCGCAAAGATCCTCCAGGAATCTCATCCTCCCAAGTCAGGTTTGCGTCCCGTAGTTCTGACATGAACTGCCGAGAAACAGTCAGCGGTGGACGTCCAAGATGTCGAGAACCTGATGCCTTGTAAAGTAGGCAAGCATGCTTAAGGCTTCCAGGAGGCATCCGCAGTACAGGCGTAATATAAATATTCAAATACTATCACTTATTCACAATATTTTGAATAATCTCACTTCGCCAAAGGTGAATACTTCAAAATATCGCACCCCAAGAAGTACACTGTAGTATGTCTATGTGATATGCCATTTTGCAGGAGAGCAAATACAAACTTTTAAAATTTTATTTATACCGTAACTTAATGTATATTGACTTTATGAAGCACAGTTATTTTGTTATTTGACTATTAAAATGTACTGCAGTGTTTTTCCCGATATTTCACTCAATTTATTTCAAAGAATACTAAAGTGTATGCCATATATCGTTCAACAATAATCGTAGAGATTCCCGAGTTCTCTCCCAAGATTTGTTTTTCTTAAACTGCATTCATAACTTAAAACAGCCAAATAAAGACTTAACAGTGTTCTTCTGGGGGTGAAATATGTTTTTTTTGCACAATAAAATGTAGATTGCTCTTTTTGATTATATATAACATATTTAACGCGTCTCTATTTTTTTATTCCTACATACAAAGTGATTGGCTGAACTTTTACGATTTCCCATAATCTGGTTAGTGAATAAATGATGGCACGTAGACCAGCCGAAATTTGGCTTCATCTCCTGAATCTGTCCTATTGGCCTATTCTAATGTTACTACCCACCAATCCCCCTACTTCCTGTTGCCGAACCTGTGGTCTAAGCCATCAGAATGGGGGTTTAAAATATTCATAATTGCTATTCCCAAAAAGCTTTATTTTGCTACAAAGGTCTGATGCTAAGTTGATATTAATCTATCTTGGTTTATTTTTTTTATTTATTTATTGAAATCTGCACTCATATAAACAATGTTACGGGCATAATAAAATTAATTCTTAATAATAGACTAAAAATGATTTCAAACTTATGATTAACAATTTAAGTAATGTGCTATAAATATAATTATATTATATAAGACTAGAATTTGGAAAAAAAAAACTTATATTAATTATCAGATATTTTGATTGTGTCTAAATTTTTTCAGATAAATACCCAAAATGTTATTTATCTTTGTTAAAATACTGATCTATCTGATTTTTAAAAAATATTAATAATAATATCCTTTTTTGAATAATAAAGCATTTCCTGGATAAACAATCAATATAATGGGGAACAGTGCACAATAACAAAATCAAAATAATATTTATAATTGATTAACGCAAAAAATATTAATTGTGTACTATATTAGATTAATTATTTTCAATATCTACGTTGTGGTTCCAAAAATAAATTTTGTATTTATTATTTTTCAAATAATATATGATTTTTGAATTCGGTTTTACGATTTTTTTATTTATTAATTGACTATTTTCTGCATTACAACAGGCCAGGAGGCCCAATCACAGTGGTGTACAGCACAAACCAACCAGGCTTGAAAAGAAATTCATAAAAATATGTATTTTTTTTACTTCTTATCATGTCAGCAAGTCAAAAGTCGGAAAAAACGTCCATCTTCAGACGCCACCAGGAGCCCCGCCTCTTCTCCTTCTTCTATGTTGTCCCGCGTCCCTAAATTCTAACGAATACAGTCTTAAGTTCATCGTCGCCGGCCGAAGGACGGTGGGAACCCGCAGGGGTAAAAGAGGCAATTTAGGCTAACGCTTTTCGTAGGCATTTGCAGTGTTTTTCCAAGCCAGGACCACAGCCGCATCCTCAAGACGCTCTTTTTTTCTACAGGACCTTGACTTATGCGCTTATAATTCATGCTTTATAAATTTATAGTACTCTGACGCTTATACACTACGCTAAAAAGACAATGGGCCTAACTCATAAGCTTTATATTAAGTTACGCCCGGGCATAGTAGTAGAATAAGGATAGGAATACCATCATTATCGCACCGAGAGTAAGTTCAAAAACTATTTTCAAGAAAGGAGTTACAGACGAGAACTTCGTTAGTGGGAGAGATTTGAGTGGGAAACTCCTTGATGATTTTCCGAATGATTGAGTTCAGTGTTTACCATATTGATATGCCATATACTCGTAAATGTTTTTTAAATTTATTTTTTGAGTTTCTGATCCTATATTTGTGGTGATAAACTTATGTGTCTGTGTCGACTAATTGCTTGTTCTATCTCAACACAGGACTTTTAGTCCTATGGAGTTGGAACTTATGTCTCAAATAATGTGCTATAAACTTATGTATGTACATAAGTAAGTAAATAATTTATTTATACTATTACATTGTTTTTGTTATTTTTTTGTATACAGAATAATGTTCCCTCACTAAGGTGCCTCGTGCCGAGGGAAACATTTTACAAAATTTGAAACATGCCTTCAATTAGTTATTTAACAAAGTTAACATAATGAAAAAAACGTCATTCATCTAATTAACCTAATTATCATTAACATAGTAAACAATATCAACTTAAATAATCATAACAAACATTACCAATTTTTAAAAAACATTAGACCAAATTTCATCAACTGTACACACATTTAACCTATTTGGCTTGATTCACTCATCGATCCGTGTGCAACCCACCTCTACTATCCATTTCTTAATAGCAATTTTATACTGTAAGTACTTACTAATTGTTCTTATGGATAAAGTAAATAGATTGTACACTTTAACCGAGTAGTAGGCCAATTCTCTTTTAACGAAGGTTGAATTTTTTTTTTTTTTTTTGCAACATCAGAATGGTGTATCTAGTTACTTGTGTTTGTAACGGAAGGTAGAGAATAATACTTATGTGCGTATAGTAACAGAGCTTTTACATAAAGTTGTTTTATAGATTTTATATTAAGATTTTCGAATATACCGAGGTTTTAATTATGACTCTTAAGATAATTTTTATTAAAGCTTTTTGTGCAATTATTATTTGTTTTATCAGTTCAATTATTTAATCATTCCACTACTATGATAAGGATGGTATTCCCATTATAATTCTTATATTATTCCTAGGCGTAACTTTGTACCAGGTTTATATGTAAGGCCCTAGGTAAAATTTAGCAGATATCCTGCGAAATATTGGACCTTCCCAGATGAAGAGGTTTTTGAGGTCTATATGTAAAGATAAAGTGGCTAAGTGTTCTATTATCTCTGCCGACCCCAACTGGGAAATGAAGTAATGAATGATTAGTATATATCTGTTATTCTATAATTTTTTATTCCATTAATAATATCCGATACCTACCTGATTACTAAAACGAATCAATCTATGTGGTTTACTATATTACTTCGAATGGTTCTTAATCATGCTTAAAAAATTCTCAATCAATTTACCAAGGTATTCAAGAATAAAAATAAATAAAGTCATGAAGATAAGAAACCCTCTTCAGTCCTGGATAGATATCAAATCTCTTAACTATACATAATATATCCTTAGTTTAAAGATACTCCAACCAAACGGGTACTGTAAATTGAACACAAAAATAAACGAACTCCATAATTTTTAGATCTACGAGGAAAACAGGGATAAATCAAAATTTCACTAAAGTCTTTCACTTTTAAAAACCTGCATTATTTTATGTTACATTTAAATTATAAAATTATACATACTGTATTTCTTTATTATTTGTGATGACTTTTTAATTTTCATAAACAAAAAAAAAGGCTTAATTAACCCTTCAATGATTGTAAGTATAACATTGAATAACAAATGAGCATACAAAATATAAATAAATTATAATTGTTATCTTTCTTATTTGATGTTCAAGTAGTTGAATGGAACATTTAAATCAATAATAAGTACCAAAGCGAGAACGACGATAAACAAACTTAATTATGTTTAAAATATTTCATTTTTGAAACAGATTTATCAATTTAAAAAAAAACTAACTAATTTAATAATAAGTTAACATCAGTCATGTCTAAAACACAGAAAAATAAAAATTCCTCATTGAAATAATTACAAGTTTACTGATGTTTTTTTTTTTTGATTCCTTCATTCAATGTGAAAACATTGAAAACGTGTAAAAGAACTGACTAAAAACTCAACAGTATTTCGGCCACCCATAAAAAATGAATTATTTTGATTTTTGAATATTTAAATCAGACTTAAACCGGTTTACATTATTAAGGTTAAGAATCTAACTCTGAAATGGACGCATGATAAAATATCCAATTTACTACAGATGGGATTAACACAGAGCTTGAATTTATTCTGCTGATTTTGGGAATATATTTATATTACAAGGATTCTTAAGAGATACTAAAATGGCGCTGGGATAAAACGTTTTAGCAGCGAATCGTAAGTAAATAATTCAGTTCCAGCGTGAAAATGCTGACCCACGGAAATAATATCAATAATAAATCAAAGTATGCATACAAAACGTAGCAAATTTTTCGGAAGAATGCGAAAGTAAGGTGTTTTTTCATTAATTTTATTAACGTATTTGGTTTGTGATGTAAGTAAAGTGTTTTAAGTTATTGCGTTTATTTTTATAAGTGAAGTCATGTTAATAAATAGGTTGAACTAGTGAGAAAAAAAATATTACGGCAAAAAAAAAGTGAGGCAGCGAATTTGTATTTTTTCATTTTTTTTTTATTTTAATGAAGAATATTAGCGTTCTTATAATTAACCTTCATATTTCAATTTCGGTGGCTATTTTCAATGAGTTGTAAATAACTCACTATTGGAGATGGAAATCAAGTTGGGGTAGAGTGGGGTTCGAACCTCGGACCTCTGATCCGTGAGTCCGCAACACTAGCCACTGGACCACAACCCGATTCAAACATTAGTACAAGTATTTACCATTGAATATTTATATTAATTTATTTTGATACATGTTCAATTGTAGGTGATACTTTGAGTATTCATACAAATCGTCGCTTCTGTTAGTTTTGTCCAACAGACCAAAACACAAATCTGCAGACAGCTTTAAAGTTTTGTTTTTACCAAAAAGGCATAAATAATGACCACAACGTAAAATAAAATTAGTTAAAACCCATTAAACAGTTTATTAAAAATATTTTTATAATATTTTCTAAATAGAGGCTTTCTATATACTTTACCTAATTTTATTAAAAAATGTCTGTTGGACAAAAACTAACAAAATTGCGAGTTATCTTTAACTGTCCATAATATGAAATTGAATTTGCTCGAAGAAAAATAATCATTAATATTTTTTTATTATACTTGTCGGTTAACATTGGCAACGGGGTGTAGTAGTCAGTGCGTTTGTTTACCATGCCAGTGATCTCGGGTTCGATTCCTGACATTGTTGACATGAAATATTTATTTATAAAGGTGTTTTTACCATAGAATATTTCATTGTCTCTGGAATGGCACCTGAAGTGTTAGACCGATTATCTTATCTTTACGTTATACAAAAAACACATCAAGATATGTGGCCAGTCCCTGGAGTGTTACATAAAGCGTAAGACTGATCAGCTTACCTTCATGAAAAAAAAAAAATTAAGATTCACTGCGGTCGGTGCACGAATGCGGTGACCTATGCACCATTAGGTGCAGAAAAGGAATGACGATGATGATGAAAATAACAGTATGTGTAACTAAAAGATACCTTTGAAAATACTTAATTTTTTAATACGAATTTATTCATTCTCGTATAGAAGATTTAATTTTCATTTGAAATCGATAAAGTTGAAGATAACTTTGGTAACTTCCTATTGTAATCGGGGCCTTAGCATATTGAGTCCTAGCTGACACAGGTAGATGACGTGAAATATGCACTTCCATTTTATAAAATATTAGATTCTGTAAAGTATTTAACGATGTTGTTAAATCTTATCCTGATAATTATATTGTGTAATAGGAAAATTATTACATAGGTACTTCGAATATCGATAAAAATATATTAAATGGATTTAGAAACATTAATTGTTCTTTCGAAATCAATATGGATGTTGTGGAGAAATGTTTTCATACATAAATGTAAAAGAAAAATTCAACAAAAACACGTTCGTAGAAAAACGCGACGTGTTTGGCTTTGGTTATTGTGACGTCAAGATTCGTGATAATGTCCTAAATAAAATTGAATGCCAAGGAATAAATAAACATGAATCGTGACGTATTACGGGCGCGACCAATGGAACGGCCGTTTTTGCGGGAATTCAAAATTACAAATTTTGAAATATTTTTTATGCCACTTATAATTGGCAAAAAAAAAAGATCGACAATGTTTGAGTATGTCCAAAGCTTGCAGACTGGCTAGATTTTCTTCCTAGGGAGTTAGTTATATTTTAATTTATTTCAACACGTAGGGAAAACATTTTAGAGAAGGGAATATGGAAGTCTAGGCATTTACAGGGCTTACGACCTGTGACTTATGACTTATGACCAGTGTGTAAGCTTATAAACTTAAGCGTAGGGCTTATGACTTATGAGCAGTGTGTAAAGTGGCCACTCAAACCAGCCAATGACAGGTCACAAGCCCTGTAAATGCCTAGACTTCCATATACTCTTCTCAAATTTTTTTTTTCCTCTCTGTTGATATATATTTTTTTTTTTTTCAATTTTATGGTAAAGTATTTCATAGACCTTTATTTCTTTAAAAATGTTTTTTAAAAATCGTGTTATTTTCCTATTATACATTTTTGTTATTTGTATTTCAGGGGTGGATGCTTAAAAAAAAGCGGAGAGATTTTCATTTTTTTCAAATTTATAATGATTACGGCCTTGGCCAACTATTACTTTTAGAAAAATATATTTAAATATAAATTGCAGACACAGAAGATATATTTAGCAAGAACAAACCATCGCGCCGTTTCCCTGTGGGAGTAGGTAAAGATAATATAACGCCACACTCTCTGATTTTCGTACATACCTCGCTTCTATCTATCATCTTCCAGTATTTGTTGGATTTTGTCGTCTTCTGCGCCCATCAGCATTTGCATCGTAAATCTTTCAATAAATAAATACATTAATTTCGCAATGACTTAACAAGAACCATGAAATAAACGAATTTTTGTAATGTCTACATTCAAAGAAAGTGTAGTATTTAAGATTTTAAGGACCTTTAAAATTAATCGTGTATATTTTTTACATATTAAAAAAGGGCATACACGAGAACTTCCTTTAAGCTGGGACCTATTTGGGATCTGGGATCTGCCTATCGGCTAAATATCCTTACGGAGATCCCAAAGAGAGACTATTCAACAGTTTGCTTTAAAATAAGATTTGGCGACATTATATATTCTAGCTCCACCTAACCTAACCTTTATGACCCTTCGTATACTCTAACCTCTGAAGATTTAAATAAATCTTTTGCTACATAGATGGTTTGTAGTAGTATGCAGTAAGTATATGTTCCAAGCAAGAATGCAATAACCAACATTTTAAAAGTTTTAAAGGAAGCTAAGGTTTTGTATTTATTTATATTTTTCTCTTACAAACTATAATTAATAATAAAAATAATGTGACCTCACTGGGATTACCCGTGCCAAGGATACTTAACAATCTACTTTTATGATGTGTTTTTACATTTGAGAATAAACAAAGAAGACTAACTTAATAAAGAGAGATAATCAACAAAATATTCAGACAGTTTTACACAATACGTATTTATGTTCATCTATATATTATTTATATTAAAAATGCACAATGAAAATAAGAAAAACCTAACATAAGCTTTACACTTATGGAGCAGTTGATTCAATATTGGTTTGGGCGAATAAGACAATCCATTTTACTTCTACCTAGCTCCACTATCCATTTTTTTATTACCTTTTTAAACATTTTATCGTTACTAATTGTTTGATAAATAGTTGAAGTAGGTTATAGGTTATAGATTCTCAAAATCCCTTTGTCCGAAAGTAGTATAAGTTTGTATTTGTTTAAGTTATCTTTGTGTATAGGATCTAGTGATTATATTATTTGTATGTGATGTATTGTAGGGATTATGTCTTTCATTTGAGTAAGAGTAGTTTTTGAATCTGTAAGTGAGTATTGTTTTAGCGTATAATTGTTTTGGTGTCATAAGTTTTGATTTGTGGAATATTTATTCAGTAGATGTCTGTATCGGGACACTGAGCATTACTTAAATTATCGATTTTTGTGCAACAAATACACTATTTCAAACTGTGTCACTCGCACCACCCCAACTGATTATACCGTACTTTAAAATTGATTGGCACAATGCAAAATAAATGTTTAAAAGTTCATTTTATTTATATAATAACTTATATTTAAATTTAAGTTATAAATTTTAAATACTTGGTTCATTTTCACTTATTTATTTGACCAATTAGCGCTTTCACCTTCTTATGGGCATCTTGAGACTAGCAAATATTATACTATTTATATCTTTTCAATTACTGTGTCCTACTATGTTTCATTGAAATATTATGTATTGTATCTCTTTTGACTTATTTTTTAAATGTACCTTCTCATATTTAGATTCATATAAATGATCCTTACACTGTATAAAAGTCACTAGTCTAAAGATTTCTATTAGACGGTGAAACCGCTCATTGGTCAAATAAATAAGTAGAAAATTACAAGTATTTTTAATTTATAAATTATATTTAAATAAAAGTAATTATATCATTACAAAGAAATTATACGAGTACTGAGATATCTCGAAAAATGACTTCAATCGAATTTTAAGTATTAGGTATTTTCTTTCCGCATCATATTTATCTAAACAGTTTTTTTTTTCAATTATACATCTATTTGCAAGAGAATTGCAATTATTTATCAAATGACATTAAAAAACACACTTTTCAATTTTTGCTAGATACGGCGTTTTTGCTTTGAACGGCAGTGTTAATATAATTTATCGTTAAATGCGATATTACTCGTGTTATAAATTCTCTGTGTCCGGGTGAAATTGAATTAATGTACTATTAACAATTTATTGAAGTCAATATTATCACATGGTAAGTGTAGTTCAAAATGAACATATTAACAAAATTAATGTTGGACTTATACAATTTTTAATTACTTGATTTATAATACGAATTAATTAAATTGTAGTAAATTATTGACAGAATAAAGAGAATTTAAAGGTAAACTAAAGAAACGTTCATTTTTAAACACACTTCACAACTTCAATGCTGTATTAATGAATTATTTTATGAAAGCTTATTTTTTTATTGTTCTTTAATAGAATTTGGGGAATTCACTCTGAAAATGTTTTTACTAAAAAATATAGATCGACCTTCCATACGAGCATCTTGCTCTATAAGAAATAAAAAATAAAATTCAATTTTGTTAACTCTCTAGGGAGTGAAATCCAGCCTTGTCTTCTAGCATACTCAAAACATGTTAATTTTTTTTCCATTGCACATTTTTTTATATTTTTATTTTATTAATAAACTTCATAAAAAGTGTATGTTTTTAGAAAATTCTAAACACACCTACTTTTACACATTTAGTAAATGTTATCACTGTAACTCTCCAAAAAAAGAGACTAACTCTTGTGCTTGGAGAGTGACTTACACTGTTTTAATTGTTTATTTAAAAGAGTTTATATAATTTTAAAATAAAAACAAAGGATATATCAAGAAAAAACATAAAACAATAATACATTCATACTAATTAAAATTTAATGTGGTTTTAGTATTTATTTAATGATATTCTATTATAAGTCCAATATGTTCAAATTTACCGTTTATTTTCTCAAATCAAACGGATTGTGTGGGCAGAAGGAAATTGCCTTAACCTTTTAGAGTCTAAGCGTTAAAAAAAATTGAGTTTCTGAGGGAGATACCAGGAATACACCAGTTGTTTTTTAAATACGACTAAAAAAAATATCGTTATGATTTTCATGATTTTTATAAAATCGTTTCATGTTGGTTCGAGTTTTCAGAAAAAATCATAAAATACTTTTACTAGAGGATGTTATATGACATCACGCTTCTCTCACAGCTACACGTTAAATAACACTGATCTAAATTCACGCAACCCGTAAGCAGGAAGTTGGGAGAGGGATATGCATTCGCATAAAAACCGGATTTTTTGTAAATTGCTAGAAATCGTCGTGTTGGGGAAACAAGGTTGATCGCGCCACTTGCCCGCTAGCAGATGAACGCTCAAATTGCTGGTTCGCGGGATGCGTCATCCTTTATTTACTTTGCCACAGAACCCTAAATACAACTACTGCAATAACCTACCTTATTCTGGGTTCTGGCACCTTTATTGGGTGGAACTTCTGTCGCGTGGCAGTCAGGATCAGATCCAATCTTGTGGTCAAGAAGGAGGAAGACTTGATGATTACACAACACAGTGGATTTAATAGTTATTGATTACAAAATATCTTCTTTGCAATCGCGGTGAGAATATAAAAAAACACATGTACACACAATCAGTTCTGTCGTTATTCTGGCGCCGGAATAATATCGGTACCCACGGTAGACAAATGCAACATCTTAACCAGGGCTCCGTAGGTAGCAAATAAATTCCAAAGGATTATCCTAGCAAATGTGCTATAAATATATATATATAGGTGTGTATACATAGAGTTAATGTGGCGTAACCAAAGGTTTTATATATCAAAAAAAAAAAAAAACTTTCAACGTGTTCATATTTAAATGTCGGTTCTATCTGCATCAAAATATTTTAAAAAACTAAATAAATCCTTAAATATTATTAAGTTTATCAAGACAATATTAATTAAAAATGTTAGATAACATAATGTCTTCAATTCAAAAATTCATGTCCCGAAAAAATCATGAATCTACATAGAACCTTGTTTCCTCAATGCGACGAAATAGCACGAAGCAAACGTGCGAACTGACCTACTTTTCAAATATTATTAAACTCTAGAGCGACGAATTGTAATGTTTTCTATTAGCACGAGGAAAAATAAAGACAAATTTTCATTGTTATCAAAAGAACTCAACAGAAAAATATTTAAATAATTTTGGGATATTTGTAACATAATGGGGTAAGATTATAAAAAAATAAAATTAATGTGATGGTTAACAAAAAAGTTATTTAAAAGAATATGCTCCTGGAGAACCATAGATACCCCCCTTAGGCCCGGATGAGTTATGCCAATATACCCGTCCTTACTTGTACATAAACACAGTGTTCAATATCCTGGATAAACCTAATAAGTTTTCCATTTTAGGAGAAGTGTAAAAGTTTGGATTTTGTCCAAAGAAAGAGACCCTTGCTAGAAACTGCTACGAGAAATTGCACAGATTTTTACGTAGTACTTGTAAGTGCGTTGTCAAGATGTTTTTTAAAATTGTATGTCTGTGTTAAAATTTTTATTTGAAATATTCTTTAATAATATGCATGCTTCTACTTTTTATTATGTTGTAACCGAACTCAACACAGGGCTGTTGGCCCCATATAGTTAGAAATACGTTTTTCTTTTTTTTTTTTTATCTGAATTAATAAAATTAAAATATTCATCGGTACAGTGTTTAAGGATATTAACTTGTGTATTGCCAGTGTTGCTGTATGGAATAGAGGGTTGTACTCTGAAAGTCTCAACGATGAAAGAAGTTAAGGCCTTCAAACTTTGGTTTTGGAAAATAAAACTTTGAATTTCATGGACTGATTGCGTCTCTAATGAAGCGGTTTTCAGCATTATGAATAAAGAGAGGGAATTACTGACCACTGTCGAAAGATGAAAAGCCTCGCAATGAGATGTATGACCTTCTCCAACTTATTACGGAAGGAAAGATAGAGAGCAGGCGGAGTATGGGACGGAAAAGAGTATCATTGGTCAGAAAATTTAGACAGTGGTTCGGTGTGCCGGATACAGCAGAGCTGATTAAACTAATTCAGGATTGTGAATTCAAAATGAGGATCGCCAATTTCCGGTAAGAGCGATAAGAGCGGCAAAAAAAGAAGATGAAGATTTGTATCAAATGTTCAAATAAACAAATAAATCAGCCGATGACAGGCCAAAATCTTTGTTAATGCCCAGACTTCCATATTTCTTTCTCGACAATGTTTTTCCTCTCTTTTGTAATAAAATGAATAAAAAAATCTTAGTATTATTTCTCGTAGGGTATACACACAATAAAAAAAAACAAATATTGGTATTTGTGAATTAAAAAAAGCATCGGAAACGAAATAAAATCTCGCAGAAAGGTGGAAGTGATCTTCTTTCCTTTATTATATTAGCCATTTGGCTTCGTGGTTTCCTTTAAAGGTTTCATCCTGTGAAAATTCTGGTTATATCATTACAGGTTACACAAAAAGTTTGGAGAGTCTTTGACATTCCCAATTTACTTTAACATCTCTGCAATGTCCGTATTGGATATTTCAAATAGATTCGATTCGAACAAATGCACCGCAATAGGACATTTCCTTTGCGCTCTTCTTAGTAGATTTCAGGAAAATCCGGTTACGTCTTGTAATATCATCAGGAAACCGACTGAAATTCTACTAAAGATTGTCAAGTGCCTTTGGAAACTTTTAGATTCAGAAATTGCATGGTTGTCACTTAATGATAAAAAACTCATAAAACTCATTTCATATCTAGATATTTATTTACAAGGAAAAGTAATCTAGGCATTTGCAGGTCTTGTAACCTGTGACCACTTACATATTTTTAGTTCGAGTATTTGTAGAATCTAGGTTAAGAGGTACATGTCACTAATATTGAGAAATTGAGGTAAGTGCGCAAAGTTTCACTGTTTAATGTGTAAGGAAGGTTGCATGAAAAGATAAAAGTTAGTATTGTTTTAACATTTTAATATATATGATAATTAATGAAAATTAAAATAAAAACGCATTTTTTAGACAATTTATTATTAGTTTTATAACCTACCGGTATCTAAGCTATTACCTTTTCTACCAAAAAAAGGCATAATTATAGTAGTATTAAGACAAAGAAGCGCGTAGTATCTCAGAAACCGGTTGGTAGTAATATATATTTTAATAATAAGTGGTTTGAAAGTGTTTTTATTTTCATTGTAATTATTTTAATAAAATAAAAAATAATAACAAATGGTGACTTGGTTTATATTTTTTTATTATTATTAAAGACAACGCAATATTTTCGATAGCTTTGGCGTAGCAAGTAAAGGATCAACACGTCTATTTATTTTACGGCAGTGTTACAGCTGCACCAAATAACGACATATATTTATTTCGACATTGATTCCATAAATTATTTATTTTAAAATAGCTTTTAAAAGACTTGTGAATAAATTATTGATTGTTGTTACTACATTATTTTGTCAGTTCATATTTATTTCTGTATAACTCGTTACCATAGATACGAAACTAGTCGGCAGCTGTATGTGTCCTATTTGTTATACTTTAAAGTATTTAAATGTACTTAACAATGTGTCTTATTTCAAGAAATGTTTTTTTTATTGAAAAAATTTGCGTTCTTATGATTTTTCAAAATATTTCAATTTTGGTGCCATTATCTTTTAGTCGTGAATAGCTGTGTTAGAAAATTAAAAGAAAGTTGTTCTAGATTGGAGCTCGAACAGTGGTTCTTTTGCTCCGGAGTCCATGGCACTACCCTTGGAACCTAAACCCGTCTAGCGTTATTACAAATAAAATTATATTTATAAATGTACTGTTTTTAACAGTGAAGTTAAAGCATTTTCTTATTACGTGTGATAACATTGATAGTCCGTTTAGTAATAAAAGCAAGGAAGGTAATTACCTTTGAATCGATAAACCATTTATAACGGGCTTGTAACGTGTCTATTTAATGGGGTTTTTAAAATGGTTTCAAAAATTATTATTTTTAAATATGACAAAAATAACTATAGTAACGGCACTATTATTGTTTCGTGCAAAGCGACGTCGGATAAATTTTATTCAAGTGCCCATAATTTGTATTATCTAAATACGAGACGTTTTGCGCCCTATAACGTGAACGGCACGTATTACGTTACTGCGCCATATTCATGCGCAATGTTTGTTAGATGCGCTCGGCGGGCATGAAGCGTGACATCAAAACGACGTGACGCCAACTGTGAGCCGTTTTGTATATGCTTATTGTCAAACCCGAAATTAAGGAATGACAACTTGTTTTTTATATAATACGTTGATATTTCTTCGATGAGCGGACATAAAAGTATAAGAGAATAAATCAAAAAGTGTACATTTTAAGGAGAGCAAAAAAACGTTCTCATGAACCTAATTATTTTGCTACAGAATTCACATTTTGCAAAATGGGTTATTTTCTACTGATCGATTTACTAGTGTAAACACATTCGAGTTATGTGTACAAATAACAGAAATATTCAACATACACTACTTGACTACTAAAGATGGGATAGAGTTGAGTCTACTTATATTACTGAGACTATCTTGTACTATTTGCACCACTGAAAATATGACGCAAATGCGTATACCTATTTTATTTAAACCAAAGTTTAATAGACACAAAGTTCTTTTTTTGTATTTTGAGTAGTCGTATAAGTGTAATACGAAGTCTGTTCAGAAAATTACGGGAATTTTTTAATTTCGCGGGTTCGGAGAGTCCGATTGTAATTTTTTTTTAATATGTCGAGTATGTTGGTATATTAAAAAGTGTTATTTTGTCTTGTCATCTCGACTGCACAAGTTAAATAGACTCATTTTTATCAGTGTTCTGTATAAAATTATTATCTTTGATTGTCGCAGAAAGTTACTGATTTAAATCTATCAAATAAAATTTCACACGAAAACATCAACACTAAATTCTACTGCCATTATTATTATTGTTGCAATATGAGTTCCACACGCAGTACCCGCCGTCCCGAAGGCTCGGAGACAAACCAACATAACTTTAATGAAGCACTTAATGATATGAAAAAAGTCCTATTAAGAGAAATGAATAAAATTTATGAAGAAGTTAAATAAATCAAAAGCAGTATAGAATTTTGTAATTCAAAAATTAAAGATCTCTCTAATAAAATCGTAACCTTAGACGGAAAATGTAAGAGCATTGAAAATGTCAAAGAAACAGTAAATTAACTTGAAAAAACTGTAGTGAACATTCAAAGTAAACTTAATAGAAGTGAAAAGCAAAACTTATGTAATAACGAAATTATAGGCATACCTGAAAAGAAAAGCGAATAGTTACCACATGTAATCAAATCCCTTGAAGATTTCCTAGGAGTCCAACTTGCACAATCAGATGTAATGTCGTTACCAGAGTGCGAGTTAAAGAACTCCCAAAAAACCGTCCGCATTTTACAAGACCAATCATCGTTAAATTTGCGTCAACTAAAGTGAGGGATCAAATGTTGGCGGCCGCGAAGAAAAAGAAAGACTTAACTACCGATGGCCTTTACCTTCCGGGGAATAATATTTTTTTTATAAATGAACACTAAACATCAGCAACCCGATCCCTTTTTAGCCGAGCCCTCACAATGTGTAAGGAAAGGAACTTCAAGTTAGTTTGGATTAAATATGGCCAAATATTTGTCCGAAAGAGTGAAACCAGCCCGGTACTTCAAGTGATTTCTGAATTTTTGCTGCAAGATATTTTTTTATAATATTTTTTTATATATTATTCTTTACTTTGTTTCGTAACTGCTTTTTCCATACTGTAATTATTAACTATTTTTCATGCAATTTCTGCCCAGGTTGTTGGTTTTTTAAAGGTAAAAATTCAGAGCCAAAGCTTAAATAAGTATATATTATCAGAATGTAACTGGTTTGCGTTCAAAGACGAATGACTTTTATCTTAATGTGACAAATAACGACTATGATGCTATATTTATAACGGAAACGTGGCTACTCCCTAATATTCACAATTCTGAACTATTTGACGACCGTTATCAGGTTTACAGGCATGATAGAGAGGGTGACAGACGTGGTGGTGGTGTAATGATTTCATTGAAAAAAGAATACAAAGCTTTTTATCAACTTGTATGGGAATCATCAGTTGAAGACACATGGGTAACATTAACTATTAATAATAATTTGAAAATTAACTTATGCTGTGTTTTTATTCCACCGGGCGTTAACCATTTATCTCATTCTCTAATCTTTCTCGACAAATTATGTGATATTAGAACTAAACATCCCAATGATGAATTTATTATAATAGGTGATTTTAATCTGACCCAAGCCTCATGGCATAAGAGTATCTATGGGACAATGTATATGGCAAATAGTAATAAAACTGTTACTACAGCTAAATTTTCAGATGTATTATTAACTAGTTTATCACAGTATTGCAGTAAACCAAACAATAACAACAAATATCTCGATCTAGTCGTGAGTTCTTATAATTTGAAAGTCTCCAAGATTAGCCAGCCTCTCATCCCCGAGTATCGGCACCATATCGCTCTATGTATTAAAATTGAGTTATCCGTTTTTACACCCATGCCTAATCACTCCCGTACTATAATATTATTTAAAAAGGCAAATTATAATACAATTAATAACTCCCTTCCGAATATCAACTGGGATAGCGATTTTTTATATCTTTCTTGTAACACTGCTGTAGAAAGATTCTATCACATATTAAGGGAAATTATATCTGTAAATATTCCCACGAGAGAATAAAAAGCAAATAACTCGTATCCTGAATGGTATAGTCCAGCATTAATTAAACTCACTAAAGAAAAATACAAAATTTTCAAAAAATGGAAGAAATTTAATAACCCCCTTGATAAGATTGAGTTTAATATTCTGCACGCAAGACAAAGACAAATGGCCAAAGATTGTCTAAAAAGTTTTGTAAATGACTCTGAGATTAAAATTACTAAATATCCAAAGCAATTTTGGAATTTAAAGTAAAAACAAAAATCATGGTTTGCCGCAATCTATGGTTCTTGATGATATTCCAGCGGACAATCCCAGTAATATTTGTGAGTTATTTTCAAAGCATTTTGTTACTTCCTTCAATCATTGCACCCCCAACACACAATTACCTTATACAAACATACAAACTGATGATCATATCAACATATCTTCAAAAAAGATGATAATTGGTCATATTAAAAGTTTGTAGTTGTTACAGGGGCAAGTTGTTACATTGTAAATAACTCCCCGACCACTAGGTTCTGTGGCGTACGTGTCACACAGCATGTCTAGGTATCGTGTCCGCAGTGCTCGACGGAACGTTGCTCTTGCCGGTCGTGCGTAATTCAAATAAAACCGATTATAGTGTATTTCGTATCTGAAAGTAACTTTCGTTAATTGATTTTGAAGTTTAATTGTTCTCCAACCATAAAAGGTAAGTTGATTCAAAGTAAATTGGTAAAAGTCTACATGTCTCTGCTTGCATTCAGATAATATATCGAAATAATAACACTTTCCGTGTTAATGTTATAACAATTTGTTTTTATTTTGGGTCAGAGGGGCTAGTTGTTACAACAATGTGGGGGCAAGTTGTTACTGTAACAACTAGCCCCACAACGTTTCCCTTTTACTTCAAATGGCATGTTTATATAAAAATGTTAAACAATTTATTATTATTGTTCTAGAATTTATATAACAATGGTACGGACATATAAAAAAAAAACCAATAGAGGGGAAATTTCCGAGGAGACCTACAAAAGAGCAGCTAAAGAAGTAACAGAAAAAAAATTATCCATTCGAAGAGCTGCCGAAGTATACAAAGTAAATTTTATGACGTTACATCGTTACATAAAACGTCAAGAGGATGGTCCAACCACGTCTAACTTAGTGGGTTACAACAAGCCTCGCCAAATATTTTCTGTCGATCAGGAAAAGGAACTTACAGCATACATAAGTAAATGTAGCAAAATATTTTATGGCTTATCAACTACTGATGCAAAGAAGTTAGCATTTGAATATGCTTTTAAAAATCGAATTCCTTATCCCATGAATTGGAATGATAAAAATACAGCAACAAAAGATTGGTTGCAGGGTTTGATGAAACGAAATGGGACTTTGTCAATTCGCACGCCGGAAGCCACAAGCCTGAGTCGGGCGACAAGTTTCAATAGGCACAATGTAAACGAATTTTTCAATAACCTGGCAAATGTCTATGAAAGATTTCCTTTTGAGTGTCAAGATATCTGGAATTTGGATGAAACAGGCGTTACAACCGTCCAAAAACCTTCAAAAATACTAGGTATCAAAGGTGCGCATCAAGTAGGAGCAATTACATCTGGAGAAAGAGGGACTCTCGTCACAGTCCTATTAGCAGTTAGTGCCAGTGGAAATTCAGTTCCGCCACCTTTTTTTTTTCCTCGTAAAAATTTTAACCAACATTTTGTAGTTGATGGTCCTCCTGGATGTATAGGGACAGCAAACCCAAGCGGATGGATAAGTTCAGAAAGTTTCATATTATTTATGAATCACTTGGTGAAACATGTAAGGTGCTCAAAGGAAAAACCAATTTTACTAGTCCTTGATAATCATTCATCGCACCTGACAATTGATGTGCTGAATTACAGTAAATATAATGGAATAACTCTTTTATCGTTTCCACCACACACATCACATAAGCTGCAACCCCTCGATCGATCGGTATATGGTCCTTTTAAAAGATTTACAAACAGCGCTGCAGATGGGTGGATGAAAAATCACCCAGGCCAGTCAATGACTATTTACGATATACCCGGAATAGTTAAACTATCTCTCCCGCTTGCCATTACACCTAATAACATTATGTCAGGCTTTCGAGTAACAGGTATATGGCCATATAATCGAGACATCTTTTCAAAGGAAGACTTTGAGCCTTCCGAAATTACCGATCGTCCAATGCCTGATAACGTTAATGCTGAAAAGGTTGCTTCTGTGGTCAATGAACCACATTCATCTTCTCCTTTACAACCTGCAACCTCCAGTGGTGAAGCTCTACCTCAAAACCAAGAAGCTCAATTATCTATTTCCACGGAACCGCAACCATCAACAAGTGGCATCAATAAAATACAACATACCACGCCTGAACAAATTAGGCCATATCCTAAAGCTGGACCAAGAAAGGGAGGTAACAATTCCAGAAGGAAAATAAAATCAGCAATATTGACTGACACTCCGATTAAGAACCAAATCGAGCTGGAAGAGAGCTTGAGAAAGCAAAAACAAGCCGCCAAATCAATTAAAAAAAACATTACGATGGGTGCCTTTAAAAATAAAAAAACGTCAAAGAAACTGAAGAAAAAACAAGTGTTGGATTCTTCTTCCGACTCAGAACACGAAGAATGCCTGTGTTTGGTGTGCATGGAGAGTTTTGATTGCTCCAAACCTGGACAGAAATGGATCCAGTGTACCAAATGCAGTAAATGGGCACACATTTCTTGCATTCGTGGCGATAAAGTTAATTTTACATGCCCAAATTGTGATTCGGACATAGATTTAAGCGATTAAATATTCAAAACTTAATTTTACATGTTATTATATATATTCTACATAATTATTGTTAGCAATTACATTTTTTTTAAATTTTTGTTTTTGTTCGTAACAACATGCCCCCACGTTGTAACAACTTGCCCCTGCGTGGGGCACATTGTTACAGTTTTTTTATTATTTTTAAATATGCTATTATTATTTTTGTGGACTTTGTTGGAACACATTTTAATTGTTTTATTATATTTAAATATGTGTACATTAAGATATAATCAATATTATGTGTTTGAAAATAAACAGTTACCAGATATTCAACGTTTTATTTTTTTGTAACAACTAGCCCCCCCTTCCCCTACAAGCGGGGGTAGTGATAACATATCTTCATATTTCATTAAAATGTGTTGTTATGAAATCGCCAAACCATTATTTCTACTATTTCAATTATCATTAAGTGAAGGCATATTTCCTGATATGTGGTAAAGCGCCCTTATAACACCTTTATATAGATCTGGTTCCAAAAATGATATAAAAAATTATCGTCCAAACTCAAAATTAACTATTATCAGCAAACTTTTTGAAAAAATTATCTACAGTCAACTTTATAATAATAATATTTTGTGGAAGCCTCTAATTGGACTTTATGATATGTATTTATGGTATAATTGATTCTTATAAATGTATAAATGTCTGTTGGCTTTCCAATGAAATAAAATAAAATAAAAATAAAAATAAAAATATGCTCCTAAGGTGTGCAAAATTTTCAGTTAAATTCATTGTTTACTTTGTCTGTGGCAGCCGCTAAAGTTAGACGTGTTTATAAAAACAGAGAGGGAAAACATTATTAAGAAGATAATATGGACGTCTAAGCATTTACATGGCTTTTGACCTGTCATTGGCTGGTTTAAGTGGCCACTTTACACACTGTGTAACATGCCATAAACCAGCCAATAACAGGTCATAAGCCCTGTAAATGCCTAGACGTCCATATTCCCTTCTTAATAATGTTTTCCCTCTCTGATGAAATAAATTAAAATACGGATAACTTCCTAGGGAGGAAATTCAGCCAGTCTGCAAGCATTTGGACATACTCAAACATTGTTGAATTAACTACCTGGTAAAAGAAGTATAAAAATTGGAAAATTGTTTTCAGGCGTTGCTTAGTAGGTGATTTGGTTCAGCCGGATGAATCTCACTCACGAAATAAAGGTTTCAGCTCCTTTACTTCACAAAAGTCAACAGATGGAATAGTTGAGGAAATGTGGATGTTTAAACATGGACAGAATGGTGAATGTTACACAGTGTGTAAATTGGCCACTTAAACCAGCCAATGACAGGTTATAAGCTCTGTAAATGCCTAGACGTCCATATTCCCTTATAAAAATGTTTTCCCTCTCTGTTGAAATAAATTAAAATCGGCTATTTTCGTTTGTAAAAAAAATGGATTAAATAATTTGTATTAAATTTTGTGTAAAAAATTAAATAAAGTGTAACAAAGTGGGCAAAATGTTTTTTAAAAAGGCTGATGGTGAGTCTGTTATGAGTAAAACAAGAGTTTACGAGTGGTATAAGCGTTTCCAAGGTGGCCGGAAGACGTTGAAGATGATGAACGGCCCCGACGCCCCAGCACATCAACAACAGATGAAACGTGGCAAAAGTGGATGAAATGGTTATGAACGATCACCGAATCACAACCGAAAAAGTCGCTGATGATGCTGGCATATCGATTAGCTCATGCCATTCCATGATTTTGTTAATGTTTTGGGTATGAAACGCGTGGCAGAAAAATTTGTTAAAACTTTTTTGAATTTCGAACAAAAACAGCGGCGAATGGAAGTTGCTCAGGAGCCATTAAATGAAGTCAACAACGATGCAGAATAACTGAAATGTATTATAACAGGTGGCGAAATTTAGGTTTACAGATATGACGTCGAAACTACGGCTCAAACGTCCCAGTGGAGGCATTTTGGATCGCCAAGACGAAAATCGCCGAGCTGGCCGAACACGTCTAACCTTAGCGGCTACCACAGACAAAAAGAACAATGAATACAGCTAAAATTTTAGCATACTTCAGGAGCATGTATACCAACATAATAAAAATTTTGACGGTCGGACTCTCCAAACCCGCAAAAATTAACAATTCTCGTTATTTTCTGAACACACCTTGTATGCACATATAAACAAATAACATTTTCTAGTATACATCGCAAAATAAACAAAAATGCGATTATACTCTTATGTCCGCTCATCAAAGAGTTATAATCGTAATAATCTACTCTAAATATAAAATTAAATAAATATTTTAAACTCGAATTTGTGAAAATACCCGCATCGGATAAAATATTTGAAATTTAAGTAACTCATTTAATTCCCGGATTTTTTAAGGCAGTGAATTAGCATAAAGCTTATCCAATTAGCGTGAACGGGAAATATGTAGTGGAGTGGAAATCACACGATTAAGGGTATGAGGTTGGGTCCACCCAAGTGAAAAAGTAACTTAGTAATTGGATTATGAATTAGACCAACGTGGTGTTAAATTGACAGTTTTTAAGGGGATTATTAGTGGAAACTCGTACCAAGGTGTCAATTTACGGTGTTATTGTGCGTTGACGACAAACTGATTTGGTATTTTTAGTAATTCATCATCAGCGTCATTCACATTGATGGAGCATAGGGCACTGCATTGGTACACCAACCGCAGCGTGTTTTGAACAATTTTTGTTACATGAATGTAAAATGATCAGTCTTACGCTTCAGGTGCCAGTCCGGGGACTATGAAATATCCTAGTATAAAAACACGTATTTCAATAAGTTTTTAGTAATTACATAAATAAAATTTCGTAAATGTATGAAATAAATAGTAAAAATTCGTAAAAAAAGAACAGTATTACATAGATAACCATTTTTTTTCAAATTGGCGGCTTTTCTTTAGCTTAATAAAGCGGTGGGCTTTAGTAAAATGGGACATTTCATTTTTGTATATAAATTTTTAAGGTGTACGTTTTAATTTATTAATTTAATTATTTAATTAAATATCAGGATATATTGATATCAAAATATTCAATATACCTTTATTTCCATATTTATTTTGAATTAATTTTACTAAAGGAAAATAGTCGTTGAAAATACAGTTAAATTTTATGGTTCATATGTAAGTAATAAGTATTAAGATAGAAAATTTACAAAGGATAACGCCTCCCAAACTAATTCAAATCAGTATGTCGGGATTAAGGGTGATGATTAAAATATTTAAAGAAAAATAATAGTTTCGCGAGCTAGAATGAACCAAAGCAAAGGTACAAAGGTATCTCTCGGGAATCGCGAGAATGTCTCGTTAAAACAAAGGCACCTACTCAATCATGAATATAATTAACATATGTCAGCAATAAATATCATGTACATATCGTCATTTATATTATATCGTCATTTATATTATATTGAACTCACAAAAAGCCTTCACTTTAAACGTGTGCTTATATTACAAAGCAAACACCGATTAATTCTGAAATCTGGGCATTTACAAAGCATAGTACATATCACTGGCTGGTTTAAGTGACCCTTTTACACACTGGGTAACATTCAGCATTCTGCACATCCATATTTCCTCAACTTTTTCATTCGTTGTAAAGTAAAAGAACTGAAATTTATGTGGGTAAGATTTATTAAGCTTAATTATTTCACCTACTAGACAATATCAATAACAATAACAGGTCATAATTTCTGTAAATGCCTGGATTTTGATAAACCCTTCTTTAAATAAAATCCGTCTTTGAAACTTAAATATTTAATTAATTTGAGGTTTCCACCCTTATTTATAAACGTAAGGACAAACTAAAAATTAATAAAACTGCTTCAGTAATGCCATTAACAAAATAATTTTATAGCATAGACGGAAAATATTTAAACGATGTATATATGGAAATCTATGTATTTTTTGCACCGCAACAGGCCAGAAGGCTCAATTACAGTGGTGAAAAAAAAAACAAAAATAACATTTTCAATTTTTGTGTTTTCACCGGGTAAAGAATCCGAAACCTTCCGTGGGTGAGTCAAGTTAGCCATTACACCACGTAAGCCCGGAGACCACAGATGAGAAATATTCGAAATATTTAATCAATGTATTTTTGGCAGTTAAAATTATTGCATATAATTTAGTAGCATGAAAATATGCATGAACGTCGAGAACGCAAAATCCGTACGCAAAGACATAGAGATATGGCATTATACCCTCACTGTTATTCATTGTTTATTGTTAATTAAACATGTCACCTTTAATACATACGTACACTCATAATAATAATGAGTCATCTTTTTTGTGCGTAATTTTCCGACGCATTCGTATTTATCAACTTGAAAATAAAATAATTTGAAAAATGGCTGCCTTTATAGGGTACTTTTTCGACCAATCGCGCGTCGTTAAAGTCCTCCCCACCTCTCGAGCTTGGCATTGTTTTTCTGCAATAAAGTCCCCACTCTAATCCTTTTCTAGCAACTAGATGCATGCGAAATGCAACGAGGGGATGCACGAATGGTTCATAATCCATGAGGGTGTCTTGATTGCACTTTGCTTCAATGGAAGTCTGCTAGGTATACTAATGAAACGAAAAACGAAGTGTTTTATCCCATAAAACCAGAAAAAAAATATATTTTGAAAAAAATCGAAAATATTGAAAAACCTCAAATTTTCAAAACGCGTCAGTGTTTTCAGTAGAGTTTTCGCTTTATTTATAGGTTAGTTAGTGACAACACTTTGCTTCAATTGATGTTTGTTTATAATTTTTATTAATTGCCCAATTGTTTATAATTCATTATAAATATAATTTACAAATCTACACATGATACCATTAATCATTATTTTATTTTCATGTTCCTTGCTATTATAGATAATTTCGTGTTAAGTCGGAACGATATAAACAATGATAGGGAAATATCACTTTTTTGTTACCAATTTAAAATTAATAGGGGTCTATGAAATACTGTCGAGTAAAAAAATTTTTACTGCTTATTAGTAGCATAAAAAATAGTTTTAAATTTTTAATATTGAATTCCCTCAAAAACGGTCCATTGCATTGGTCACGCTCCTAATACGTCACGATCTGGGTAAATTTTGAACTTTGTTTGTAACCGTTTTAATTTAAATGAAACGTCCCCACAATTGTCAAGACCAAACATGTCGCGTTTTTGTAGGGACATATTTTTTAATAATTTCTTTTTTTAAAGTCTTGTATGAAAACATTTCTCCACAAAATCCATATTGATTTTGAAAATAGAATTAGTTTTTAAAATACAATTTGGTATTTCCTATTACATCATACTAACATTTGCGTATGAAATAAAACAAATCAACATATTTAATATAAAAATACAGATAATGAGCAATATAATAATTCAATGGTGTAACAACTTCATAATTCAGAGATTAATACTACAACAGTATATTTCAGTTCACTAGTAACATATGATGAAATCACAATCAAAATTATTTTATTCAAAAGTTTTATTTGAACGGTCAAACTATAAATACATTGTTAAATAAATAAAATAAAATAAAATTTTCATAACTGTTTTTTCTTTGTAAAATTAATTAAAAGTGTTGTATGGTTGACAACAACAAACATTATAACTAAATAGCTTTATTTGATTTTTATTTTTTACAAAAGAAATATTTCTATGCTTTATTCGAGTGTTAATAACCTTTATAATACATAATTTATATGTAGGTACACTTATATAAATGTTCTGCAATTTTTTTTTTCTTTATATGCAGAAATAATACATCTTTTTTCTTTATTATTAAATTGTACGTCAGTGTTTATTTATCAAAATACAGAGATACAACTCATCACTTAAATACAATAGTGAATCTTATCGTATTTTGACAAAATTTGTAAAATGTTGGTATTCTAACAATTCTGTATACTCGTTTTTTAATATAATTCATTTGAAGCGAGTGATATCTATACATAATTAAATTATTTGTTAAGAGCTTTAATGCTACTACGCACTCCTGATGGGCTCTTCACAAAGCTCCAATGCATCAATATTTTGAGTCTGCAAACATGAATACTTTAAAGGCAATTGGTCAGCAATTCCCAAGTTCATTAATAAAATCCGGGTTTAATCCTAGGAAAGTTTAAAGTAATAAAATAAACATTTTTTTTGGCTTTTCAAAAAATATCCATAATCATTTATTAGAGGAAAGATTCACCAAAAGACAAATTTAACGCCTTTTTTAAATCTAGGGATTAAAAAGTTATAAAATGTCCGAAAAAAAATATGTTTAATACTTTCAAACCCTTAATTATTTTCATTAAATAAATAATAGCAAACTAGGAAAGTTGAATACATCACTGAACACATAATTTTAACATATGGTTATGTTATCATATAGGTTCATATAGTAGACACTCTTTGTAAAATAAATTTCATTATATTAATTTTTAAAGAAGAAAAAATAAAAGAATTTGAGATGAATAAGTCACTCAAATACCAAAATAATATTAAAACTCCTAAATTCCACACAAGTCATGGTCAAAATAACTTTGTCTTCAAAGGTGTAAAAAATTATAATAATCTTCCTAATGAACTAAAAACAAATAAAAATAATATATTAGTAAATAAATTTAAAGTTAATCTAAAAAAATTTTTTGAACACGTGTAAAAACTGCATAAAATGTTAATTAGTATGAAGGTTTTATTATTTTATGTTTTTTTCTTTATATATTCTATGTTCTTATTTTGTTTTTCTCATGTACATGGATATTCAAAATTATATAAATTCCTATAAATAAATAACTACAACAGTGTAAGTCGCTCTCCAAGCACAAGAGTAAGTCTCTTTTTTGGAGAGTTGCAGTGATAACATTTACTAAATGTATAAAAGTAGATCAGTATAGAATTTATAAAAAGCATGTACCTTTTATGAAATGTATAAATAAAAAATATATATATGTCCCTACGAGCATACACATATTGTAGTAACAATGATTGATTCGAATACTTTGTGGTGTAAATAATGTGATTTTTATAATATATTTACATGAAAAAAAAAACATATCTTTAAAAATTTAGAATGGGCTATGTGGTTGAAGGGAAGGTTGCACAACTCCACTTACCTGCTCATGTGTTGAGGTATAACTTGGTGCTGGAACCTTCTGGTGAAGCTGGCTGTCGTTGGATGCTGACATAGCTTGAGATAGCGGTCTAGGTCGACGCTGGCGCTACTCAGTTTTTGATCTTGTGTGTTAGAAGCACTTCACTTGTATGATGTTGTTTGGGTACTTATGTTATAATGTGTTTGACCAGCACTTACACGCGTAATTTTTGTCACATGTTGTTGAAAGTTGATCCAAACAATATGTTTTTAAGTCAAAAAACAAATCTTATTCTACAAAAGCCTGTCGAAGGTCTTTTGTAATAAGAACTCGCAATATGAGTTATCACTAATTCAAATAAATTGATATCAATAAATTGTCTTTAACAACGATTAAAAATAATTTTTTTTAAACAAATTGAAGATATAAATTCATGTCTTGAATCCGTAGACCATAATATGATGGCCGCACCGTACGCATGATATGCATAGTAATAAGTAGGTTTATACTACACCTAATCGTCTGCTTTATTAAAATAACTTATTACTGTGCGGCGAACATTGGTGTTCTGTATTTAAGTGTTTATTTATTTTCATATAAATTGGGTACCATTACTAACTTTACATTATATAAATATAATATATGTGTTACCAATAATAAGGAAGTCTGCAAAAAAATTGTGTTTCTTTTTTTTTTTAAATATTTTTTTTTTTATTTATTCAAAATTACATTCGTTTACATATTTTACATATTATTTATCTCGTTTACATATTTAGGATGTGCCCGTGTTTAGCAATAATAATTAACAATAAAAATTACTTAGAAAATTTAATTAATTTTTAATATCACGTGATACAAATGAATGACAATACAGAATAAAATATAATATAAATAATACAATTCCAGATAAGACGGAAGAAAATAATTATGTACAAATATTGAACTATAAATTACGAATCAGTAAATAAAAAGTTATCATTAAATAAATCAAGATATGTAGATAATACAATACAATACTCGTATATGCTTCAAATACAAGTTTAAATAAAAAATTACCCTTAGTACACAATTCGATTAATTAAAATAGTTAAAAATGAAAATACAAAACGGTCAACAAGTATATTATGTAATATTACTTTACTACTTTAATAACAAAAAAATATAAATCACGTGCATATGTCATCATGATCGTAGAACAACGACGATCGCCATTTTCTTAAATTTTACATTAGAGTACACAACTCGTTAAGTATAAAAGTATAAGATCATTGATTCTTGGGTTAGTTTTAAAATATCTTTTATTTTTTCAAATTTGTAATTTAAAACCTTTTGAAGAAAAATATAAAAGAACGTTAAAGTCGCATTTTTCGCACATCTATCGTTATTCTACGATCATGAAGATATATTTGAAACATACAAAAAACATAAAAAATACAGTAGGTTAAATACTTTTAAAAAGTCGCGTTGTCTACAAAATGGCCACCCACTTAGCCATGTTGATATTTAACATTATATTTGTTTCAAAGTTTCCATCTAATTTAATCACATTACACACGCCTTGTTTACTTCGGTAATTTCAACATGGCTAAAATTCCGATTACTTTTTCCATCGATCAAAGACGAATGTCAATTCTTAGGTTTTTTGTCTTAATTACCACATGACTATTCTTTCTTTTTAATGGCGGTAAAAGGGGGTCCGTAAAGGACAACAAGATGGATGACTGAAATGAGAGTGACATTTGATACGAGGTATTATAACTGGGCGGGATTTACTAAGGTTTCTCACAGGGCGCCATATTGGAAAAAATATATACGAGCCACGAGGATTTTTACTTTACATTGGAGCACAGATTTTATTATATTGATGAAAAATATTTCGTTTATATACGTATTTGGATGAAATAAGTTTATACTCGCACGTCTGTATTTCTTACAAAATATGGAATAATATAAAAAGAATCCAAATCTAATCAAAGATTGATCATCGATGATTTGAGATTAATTATTTATCGTCATGTGAAACAATTCAATGCCAAAAAAATGTCAAAACAGATGAAAATAGCAAATAATAACTTAAAACATAGATGTCCAAGATAGACGTGTCATGATCAGATATATAAACCAAATTTTAAGTCTGGTCTGAAAGCGGACACAATCAAATGGAATTTATGCAGACTGTCATATTATGTGGGAAGAAGCTAGGAAAGTTATATCAAGTAGCATGTGACGTTTTATCGTATCTGCCTTCTCCTTCGGGAAAGATGTATGGTGATAGTAATATATTAGTTGTAACTTTAAGGGAACATCGTGGAAATCATGCATGATTTATTTTCACATGCCCTTCAGTCCTTTATCAAATCCAAATAGCACAAATTAGGTCGTCTCATTTGCATGAAACAACCAGGAGTACATGACACACAGTGGGGTAGAACCAAATTATTCGGGTCTTTTGCGAGTAATAAAGGACTCTCCGGTCCGTTACACTCAAAATATACAGTGACGTAGGTACTCACCTCCTAGTACTTATGTGCTCCTTGTAGAGCGACACGCGGATTATATCATAAATTCTTTTGACATGTTAATCCACTCGCTGAACGAACCTTCCTTGCCGAAGGCTCGCGATGCGATGTATACTTTGCGAAATATTTTGTAGGCATGGTTAATACATATTTATAAACGCCTTTATCCACTTCCCTGCAAGCGCTGAAAGCCATCGCGTAATAATTCTTATCACAAACTTTGATATGAAAAATTTATGTGGTTACGTAATGGATAAGTAATGTTGTTACATGATATTTACATAATTTTGAAAAATTATATGCACAATTCTTATATTAACCAACGCACGTGTATTTTGCTAAGTTATTTTGTTTATTTATTTAAGTTTTTTTATTTATCTGTGTTTTTTTATTAGTTATGTTTTTTTTACTTATTTATGTTGTATTCACAGATATGGTAGTATCTTAACATAAATTTGATTGTTTTACATAAAAAAACTTTTATATACTATTTGGAAGTGTTATAACAACAGTTTAGTTCTTAACGGTTTTAATGAAATCGGAATTAAATTATTATTTATACATCATTCATCATCAATATTTGAAAATATAAATGGTCAATTATATTTAATATTTTATTGCTATCTACTGTTTTGCACGAGTACAAAAAATACGAATTTCAATAACTCGTGCATATTAAACAAAACATGTTTTTAAAAATACAATTTAGCACGTAAAATTCCTAGATAGTAAAGCTAGGTATTACTTATGCAGCTTGAATCTGTGTTTTATACCGTGAGTATCGAAAAACATTATATGCCATGTAGATAAAAAATCAGCAAGCTTATTTTGTCACAACTTTGTTTCGTAAGTTCGTTCGTTCGTCATATATCCATCTCACTCTAACGCAATCAAAATCATATTTTCCTCTCGTTCCCTCCCATGCGATACAAAAAAAATTACGAAACGAATTTTTTAAAAAAAGGGCCACTGCATAGTAAAGCAAATAAAATAAATACACAAGCTGGTGTTTCAAGAAAATCTTTCCATTCAAGAATACAGCTAAATAAATGCGATAAGTTTTTTTTTTTCTTTTTGTGTTTTTTTTTATTATTTCAGAGAAAAAAAGAAGAGCAATCTCGTTCTTGATACAATTCATAAATATTAACATGTATACGTGTGAAGTGTATTTCCTTTTTTTCAGAACGATAAAACACGTCTTAAAAATCTTGTGATAAGTAAAGTTAAATTGCGCTCACATATTAGTAGGGAGAGCACTGTAGAGACTTTCTGACGAGTGATTTATGTTTGCAGACAAATTCTTACTCCTCGGAGGAAAATCTTAAATATTTTTACGGCGAACAAAATGATAGACTGCGGTAGATTTATGGGCCCTATCGCATTTAATAAGTCGCTTTTCAGCGTCACGGAAAAGAATTTTCCCGAAGAAAAAACAGGGAATTGTGTTTTTTTATTTGTCGTGGAAGACACGTGATAAAATGGATGGTTTGCATTTTATTATGGTAATAAAAACAGTCAGGATTTTTGTTGACAAATCACGCACGGCTGTGTAGGAGCGCCTCGCATCGGGGCCTAATTAAAATTTCAAAACGTCTTATTCTATAAAATGAGGTGACGTTTGTGGAGATTTATGGCGAACGCGGAGAAAAATGGCGAACTAACTGCCGTTCATAACATTTTTCATGACACACTTCGTATCATTCCACATGACGCATGATCCTTTGTTTCAAGCAAGTTTAAACATTCATACATCTCTAAAATACTTCAGGGTTTTTTACTACATCAAATCATTATCTTCTTCTTCATCGTCTGACTCGTATCTGAGCATGGTCTTCAGATATATCAAATTTCAAGATACTGGGCTAAGTTAAAGTCAGTGTTTAAAAAAAAAAATTCTAATAATTTCTTTATTTGGTCGGTTCATTTTGTAAAAGATCGTTCTTTTGCTCGTTTACTTCCCAACTGTTCTTGTTACTACCAGCTTTTCTAAAAATGTTGTTCTTTCTTGCAATGTATCCGAAATAAAATAAAATCGTTTTTTGCAAGTCGTGTAGAGTGTGGAATTTTAATAGTTCTTGTAGAAAAGTGAGGTGTGAACTATTTTTTTTTTCTGTGTTCATGTTTCATACAATGTAAACATTAGAAGTGAGATTATCATTATATTTCTCACCTAATGATTTATAGGGCTCTGATTTCATTTACTTATAGTTGTATATAATAATTATTTATTACCTGAAGACACGATCTCAGTACTTAGAATGATCGCGCTAGAAAATGCGAACATTTCATAGAGGAGAGAGATTTAGCAAAGCAAATATTAAAAGCCAACTTGGTGGGAACCAAACCCTAAATTAAAAAGTGACCAACCAACTGTGATGTTAAAATCCTCGCCAAGCGTACGGGGTTTCTGGATTTGATTCAAAATGAGAACAATAATTAAAATTAGGTTATTTATCAAAATTAAACGACGTTCTGTATTGTTGTAATTTCACAACTGAAATTGGCTACTTTATCGTGCAAATAAGAATGTAGTATTTTGAGAACGATTAATATTATGTTTGTGAATAAGTAAACATTTTGCAATTAAATGCGTTGTTAATCATAAATGTGCGTATTTAAAAAAATAATATTTAAATAAATAATTCCACTCAATCGATACTCTGACGAATAATCCTTGCAATGGCGCCAGTTTAACACGCCTTACATACACAAAATTTGATAAATCTTTCAAATTACTCCTAAAGCTACCCTTTAATGCAATAACTAAAAACCCAAAGCTTAAAAATACCCTTGCACTACGTCAAAATGCCAATCCAATTCAATATTTCTAAATAAATTAAGAACTAATTGGAATCCTTTTTTGCATATTTCCTTCAGATGCACTTACGTAATATTCAAACAACAAAAGATGTAGAACTTTTCATGATATCAGAAAAGTAAAACGACCATGAACAAAAATGTTTATATTAATGAAAAATAGTTTTATACATCAATGTTTTTATTTGGATTTATTGTACGGTGCCTTCATTTTGCTATTGTGTTAGAATGTTTTGCGGTAACAAGAGGCTCAAGTGTAAAAAAATGAGCCCTTGATGTAGTCTGGGCATTGCACAAACAGTATAGGGGAGAGTGAGGGTTCTTTGTAATGAAAAATTCTGCATCAAATAACTCGCTTGAGGAGAACGGGGCTAACCAGAGCACTGGAGAATGCTTCTTATCTGAAGAAAAATTCAAACAGTGTAAAATTTCATTACATAACAATGGCTTGGATCTTGGATATCCTCGGATAGCACGACATCAACCTTATTTGTTTTTGAACAATAAAAGCTACTTAAAATACTTTTTAGGTGTACTTTTAATAAATAACTTGAATTTGGTCGACCATTTTTATGTGCAATAAAATTTTAATGAGAATCAAAATCATGAATAATATTATATTCAAAGTTGTTTAGTAGAAAAAAGTTATGTTTTTATAATATCAGTAATCTCAAAAGTTACATTCATGAAATAAAGAAGCATATTTATACTTTTTGACCCTAAAATACAAATAGATTTTCTTAAAATATATAACAGCAATAAGAAAACATAGAACCAAATTGTATAAAAATTTTTGTTTTTGTATTTCCAAATATAAAAATATTTAAAAAAACCTTTTCATTATTGAATAAATATTAAAATATACATTTTTTTTAAAATCCTGTAGTTTGTTAACTAAAACCTTTGTGGATACGGCGACGCCTAGGTTAATTTTTATTTTTTATAATTTTCTTTAATTTCACTCCCCAGGGAGTCATTAAGATTTACTTTTATTACAACAGACAGAAAAAACATTTTTGAGAAGGAAAAAAGACTGAACGTTTATAGAGCTTATGCCTTAAGTACTCATTTAAGATGCTATGTAAGTATGTATGTTACATTTATCATGACTTTCTCAAGATTTCTCATACTCCCTTTTTTTATATGTTTTCCCTCTCCATTGCAATAAATAAATTAATATCTCTTGTATTGAAGCATAAAAATGTACTTTTCTAGTGTTGTAATTTCGTCTTGGTACTTTGTAGACCATTTATCAATTTGCTAACTTGCGTTTCAGAATAAATACAGATTTATGTAGAGAAATGAAAGAGAAAAACAACATGAAAAATGTGTTGATTTAAATTTTATTTTTAACATCTCATTTCGTATCTTTTGCACTGACTGAAATAATTATCATATTGATTACTTATGGCATGTCTCATATGAAATGACTCTCAAATGAATTATTATTAAAAAACAGTTTAGTGTGAAATTTGGCACAATCATTAAATGAATCACGCCATTTACATTGTTAGAAAAAACACAATCACTGTGATGTTATCACCTAAAATATCACAAATGAAACACTACCCACTCAATTATTAATAAAAGCATGCAACCAACGAAAACAGTATTAATTAGTGTTTTTTTACGATCGAGAACATTTTACAGTTTTATTTCGACTTATCACCCTCGCGTTCACGCACCCCCGTCTCCCCTCCAGAGAGATTGATCCCGCACATGTTGATATCCACTTTAACCTATTAAATACCAGGCCAAATTCAGTAAACATAAAAAACTTAAAGTGATTGCTTATTTATTTTTAGAGAATAACAGCTATTAAAAAAACATATTTACAAATCAACCAAAATTATAAGGGAATTATAGTATTCCACATAATCTTAATTACAGTGTCCAAAAAAGAATACTTGAGAAAGGCCACTCTATCACCGGTCACCCTACTAATCGCTAACAATAAAAGTTACTAGGGATATCACTCATAATTAAATAAAAATGCTCGAAAACCGAAATATAGTTTGTTGAATACCTGCCATAAAGCAGAAAACAATTCATTTACTTAAATATTATTTTAAAATACTACAACAGAGATGAAGAACATTTAAGAGAAGGTTATATAGAAGTCTAGGCATCTACAGGGCTTATGATCTGTCAATGGCTGGTTTAAGTGGCCACTTTACACACTGTGTAACATTCACCATTCTGCCTATATTTAAACATCTATATTCCTTCAATTCTTTCATCTGTTGATGTTTGTGAAGTTAAAGAGCTGAAACCTTTATTTATGCGGGTGAGATTCATCTAATTGAATTATTTCACCAACATACTAGGCAACGCACTGAAAATATTATTTTTTCAATTTCTATACTTCTTCATGGACCAGGTAATTTATCAACAATATTTTGAGTTTGTCCAAATTTTTGTAGACAAGGACTGTATTCAACTCCCTGGGGAGCTGTTTATATTAACATACTACAACAGAGATGAAGAACATTTAAGATAAGGTAATATAGAAGTCTGGGCATCTACAAGGCTTATGATCTGTCAATGGCTGGCCCAAATATTATTGAAATATTTTTGTAAAAATGCTTACTGAATACAGATGTAAGTGTAAAATAGAACCAAAACCCTGGACGAGCATTTTTGATTCTATGACTACTCTCAGGTGAAAATCCTGAAAAATAAAATCAAGCGGTGATAAGTCCGCCTCGTTTTGTAGGTTTTGCGTATTCGTCTACCATTTTTGCTGTTTTTTCTTGCCAAGTTGGAGATAGAATATTGGTTTTGGAGGTGGTTCTGCACTTTAATATTTCAACGGTCCTACCTGAAGCGTAAGACTGATCAACTTATCTTCCATGTAATAAAAATTATCTCAAGACGCTGATATTAGAATACCAATGCAGTACCCCATGCGCCACTTGATGCGGTTAGAGAAATGATGATGAATCTTTCTTTCTCCTTTCTTTTTTTTTTCTTTTTTTTTCTCTCTTACTATTATACATGTATATAGTATATATATCTGTGTGGATTTAAATGTGAATATGTAATATTTTACATGTGTGATAAATATATTTGTAGACACTATAAGTATAATATATCAAATCATGTAAATGGATGCCTCGACACGGGTTGTGCCCAGTGAGGTATTCATATATTTTTTTTTTAAGTTTTATGTAAAACGTGAAATAATAAATAAATAAATAAACAATGTTTTTTTATTTTGTAATTAATTATATCTGTTATCTCTGTGTCCAGGCTAATGAAGAATACAGTTATCTGTGTGAAATAAAATCAGAGCTCTGGGTACGTGATTTTGATTTGAGATAAGTCTGCCTAGTTTTTTATTGGTTGACGCGTTCGACTACTATTCTTGAGGTCCTGGGTTTAATTTAGCAGGGTATGGCGATTCAAAACGTAGGTAAAGTGTACGAGCGACACACGGCGTAATGGCCCAGAAAATTTTATTGTGCCTTGCTTTGGTGGTAACTATTATTGGGTCTTTTGGCTAGTTAAAATAGTGGCGTGAAAAAAACCTGGTCGTGAAAGGGTTATTATAAATCTAGTGAATAGTACTGGGGTGCGTGCCGCCACTGGAAAGATCTGATAAGGGAATTACTTCTTTAGTTTTCGCTAGAGTTGCTTTATTGTAAAAACCTTTCGTTTTTAACACTCGGAATTCCGCGTGACGTGCGTATTTCGTCTACTATACTGAGGTGGGAGAATGATCGATTTGATAAGGTATTATTGTGAGTTTAATATTATTTCGCCATGGCATATAAACAAGGATTATTGTAATGCCGACAGCAATATTATGCATACGTCGTTTGATCAAAAAATATGTAGGGTTTGATGCATGTGGAATGCATGGGAGCAACCCAGGGACGGTTGTCAGAAGAGAACGATGTCGTGTATATGGATGTAAGAGTATTTAAGTAAAGTCACCGTGTAGATGTTTTACGTGAAATCATTGAGCACTGAACTGAACTAGATGTAGGAATTCACTGTGACTGACCGAACTACATATTTTAACTGAGGATGTGATCACTTATATATTGTCCAATGTTCATTTTACGTCCTGATGAGATTTTCGGGTCGTGTACTAATTCCGTGTTTCTCAGCGATTTTACGTTTGCTCGTATCAGCAATTTATTAATAGTCAATTGATTTTTTAAGAATTAATTGTTTACATACAGGCAATGTGTGATTTCGTTTCTGCACTGTCTTTAATATGATAGAAGGTCAACTGAGTCTCACAAATATACCAAATTTTATTTGATTAATCAACTGAACCTCTTTACACGGTAACGAAATTACATGGCACAAAAATGAATTTAAAGAAAAATATATTTTGAATGCATGAAGGAATATCTGCATCGCTTTGGGCTGCGAGACGATAGTTGCTGTCCATGTGATAGCATCACTGAGGAGACCGTAGAACATCTTCTAATATACTGTTCAATATTCGATAGGCCGAAATGGGAGCTTGAATGCAAAGTAAACACTCGGATTGCTGCGACTAATAACCTAACTGAGCTTCTGAACTGTAATGATACACGAAGAGATCCTGTTCGATTAATTACAGCGACGATCAAGCAGGCTAAGTTATTTAATGGTGGTATCTAGCTGCTTTTGTTTTTTGTGTCCAACTTTTACGAGTTTTGTAAATTAGTATTATTAGTTAATTTAATATTTCTAGAATCGTTTGGTTTATTCTGATTCTGCTTTTATTTTTATTATTTTTATCTGCGGTGAAAAATGTTAAAGTCAACTGAATATAGCCTAAAGATAAATATATTCGATTTAACCTTGCATATAACAATAGCGAGGTACAAATAATTTGCAATTAAAAATTTTTAAAACAAAAATGTTTTTTTTATTGCATGTTCTTTTTTATATTTGATTTCTCATGTATTTTTTAATAGCGTTTTTGTTATATTTAGAAAATATGTTTTTTTTTAAATATATATTTTGAACCCTGTATTTAGTAGCCTTACGTGTCATGTACAAGGCTAAGGTACTCGGAAAAAGTCGTTTTTGTTTGTCTTGGAAATGGGATGTTCGGTCACTGATTTTGGTTTATTACCTTTATGAGTCCAATCACCATTGTTGAAAAGTTCAAGAACAATAGCGCGCGATAACTATTTTTAACTACAGTGTGGATATCTGTTAAGAATATTCTATCTTTCTTGCATTCTGCTACAAGATTATGGCGTTGTTAACTGAAAAATGGGCACTGAAATAACAGATGTTCGATACTCTGTGAAGAAATATCATCGCATGGACAATAGTCATCATTCCTTAATTTAAACCTATATAGATAACTTCTCATAGCTCTGTGTCCGGTAAAAATTTGGGTCGTTTTGAAAGTACTTTGGTGATGATGACGGAAGTTTGCTGCATCAGCCAGCGTTGGGAAAAACATTTTAAATACATTAAGTAAATATGGTTATATTGAATGTAAAATTTTTATACGTATATTCGTCACAACTCAACACAGAACTTTGGTTCCATGGAGTTGGGGTTTGGGTCACAATAAATGTTAAATGAATATATTGTGAATAAATAAATAAAAATAAAAAAACAGAAATAGAAATAAAAATAGAAATATTATACTTATTACTTTTGAAATACCTTACATCTATTATATTCTTTGAAATGGGTGTCAGCGCTATACAAGTTTCTGACGTCATTGCGACATGTGAAGATTTATTTTGACGGATCTTTGTGCATTACTTCTCGCCCTCCAAGCCCAAGTCCTTAAAGAGCCTGGGTTTTGTGTGGAGGGCAAAAGTTCTCATTTGTCTAAATCTTCCCATCAATGCCCAGATTTATTAAGTACCGGGCTATTGGGTAGGGAGCGAGCTCTTGAACATCCTCAGGTTAAACTGGTCCCTCGAGGATGCGGCTTCTGTTATGATATAAAATACAAAACATCAAAATTGCATGGAATGTGTATAGCTGTTTCCACATCCGCACTGCAGAACCCACATCTAAAAGTTTCTGGAAGGTTCGTTCTAGAATTCCCCATGTTGTTATTTGACTTTCTTAAGCTCAGTGGTATGCGCAAGGGAGGAGTGATAGCGAATAATGTTTGTTGAAAGAATTTCGTTGTGATTTTATATTTCTTAATATAGTTACGGTTTGAAAATTTTGCCGGCCTTCGTGGTGTAGTAGTCAAGACGCTTTACTCACACTCGGAAGGTTCCGGGTTTGATTCTCGGTGAGAACACAAAAAAAAAAAACCTCAAGCCTGGGTGTTTCGTGATGTAATTCACCACCGTTATTGGGCCTCCTGGCCTGTTGTGGTGAAAAAAAAACGTAGCACACGGTTTTATTTTTTTAAACCCCAAAATGCCTTTTATGCAAACAAACGTATACAACCTTTCTTTTTATTTTATGATTTTTTTACTCGGTACTGCTTGCAACTTATTTCTTGTGTAAAAAGAGATTCCGGTGTTTTTCAAAAATGATTTATTTATTCCTCAAAATTACACGTATTTTTTTAAAGTAATTATAAATTTCATATTAATTAAAACAAAAATTTCATATTAATTAAAAAAATATCAATTATATAAAGTAAAAATGATCTAATATACCTGTTTACTAATATAAAAAAATATATATAAATTCTATACCGAATAGGTACATATTTTCTGTTACTGATAATCGCGCTTTTAATAAGTGCTCACACTTAAACTACGTGTATCATAAAACACCGCACTTTAAAAAAATTAAGTCTATCGTTCACAATAGGACTGAAAAAAGCACCTGACACCTCCATATATATTCACAGAAACAGAATTTCTACTGTCAGAATATTTCTGATTTGAATTGAAGTAGGCGGAGAGCTTTCGTACTAAATAAGGGGTGTGTAACATTTTTAATACGTGCATTTAAAAATATTTATGTTGATCGTCAAAAACTTATTTTTAATCATAAATGCTTTGCAATTTATCCCTTCAGAATTTTAAAATAATGTCAATTTTATTAATGTATTTTTTTATAGATCCGAATTTCTTCGTTCACTGGGAACGGGCTGGTTGCCGGGCGCGCTTTATCAATATTTATATTTACTTTTGGAAAAAGATATTAACGGTGACAGTTATCGATGTTCGACTATTTTATCGATTTTTAAGAAAAATGGGCTGGAGATTGGGCTTATCCAGAGACCAATATACGTATAATGAGTTAGAAACTAGCTTAAATATATCTTCTCTTTAAGGCCGTCGAAATAAATCCGACCTTCTAGTCCTATTTAAAATTCTCAACTTACTCTTTGATGCGCCTAAACTACTGAACTCAATAAAATTAAATATCCCAACTAGAAACCTCGGACAAAACTTACTCTTTTGTACCGATAACCATAGAATTTACCATGGTTTTCATTCCCCTATGCTTAGAATTCTTAGGTCTGCCAACAAACATACCAGTCTTGATTTCTATAATAACAAGTTGTCTTCTTTCAAAAGATCACTGAATGAAATTAAATTAAAAACACCTCTCTCCCACTTCCACTCCCACCAAGTCTACTATATACCATTGTGTCTTTCTACTTTCATTTACAATAATTTTCTATACATAAATATATCCTTAACAATGCTCATTGGGCGTATACATAAAAAAATAAAATTACCATTAAACATAATTATCATAGCCAAATATCATGGTGAGCTGTGCATAATCACTTATATGAACGATTCGCTCCAGGTAAATAGATGCATTTGAAACTTAATATTACAGAGCCAGTTATCTTTGATAACTGTTCTCAGCATACGATTCTCAAAAATCATGATTTTTTTTTTGTATACTTAAAATAAGAATCAAAAATTATAAGCATAATGTGAGAATTTGAATCTTTATTCAGCTTGTTTTTTTAAGTGAAAGTATTGTAAAATATGACTTTTTAATTTATGCAAGTGGTTAATTTTTTGTACTTATGAAGACTTAAATAAAATGTTTAAAAAAATCGAAGTGCTAAAAATATTATTTTTTGATTCGGCAATCCTATGGTTGAGAACAAACGCTTCGTATGACGAGTAGAGAGAGAGGAAAATCCCTCAGGATAGAGTATTAGTGAATAGTTCATGAAAACTTGTGTTGGAGCCCCGCGATGGGGGGGGGGAAAGGAAGTGAACAGACACAGTCATGTATACGGATATAAAGAACTTGTATTAGTATTAACACACACTCAGGAGAATTAGATATATAGATAAGAGTAGTATACCATACTATTCAGTATACACTGAACATTGACACATACTCAAAGTATGATAGCTATGGCATTAATATGTATATGTGACATTACCAATATACTATACTCACCGTTTGTAAATTTGTAACATTTTTGATTTGTCTTTTATTATAATCGTCCTCTTATATGTTTAAAAGAATGTGTTTACCATAGTAAAATACACTGAAAAAAATGTTTTTCTTAAATATTGATACGATGTTTAATTTTATTGCATACCAACCCTTCGATTATTTTTTTAAACCATTTTTAAGTATTTTTAATCAATTTTTTTTTAAATCAATATTTTAAACGAACTGGCTTTTAATCGTGGGTTTGCCTAGTGTCTAATTAATAAATTATTTCGTTTTTTAATTATTGGGATAAAAAGTTATCTGTATCGATTGCCGGTCTTTCAACTATTGCTATGCAAAAAAAATACGTCTATGGGTACGTACCATGTTTATTCTGATTTAAAATTAATTCGTTTTCCAATAAGATTTTTTTGGTCTTAAAAAAACACAAATATCATAATTTATAAATGTCCTAATATAAACCTATATCTAATTACCGTTAAATTATATATTAATTAACAAAATTTCCAAACTATGTGTGTACTTAACTGTATTAGCTTATATTTTATCAGAATTATAATGTGGTAACTAAAAAGATTGCAGAAGAAGTGATATTTTTTTAGATAAAAAGTAGCTTGTGACACTTATCAGCTCTCCGGCTAATTTTATGCAAAAAATCACGACAATTGGCTCTCCGTTGAGACGTGAAAACAGATTTTGTCAGAATTTTCCACTAAATTTTTTTCAATGGAAGTGATATTTTTATGGTCATAAAAAATCGGGACTTAAAACATTTTATTAATGTAAAACACGCGTACATGTTATCAAAACAAATCAAATAACAGAAACTAAATAGAACGGATTGTAGTCAAATGGCTAGTATCTCAAAATCACAGATCAATTGTCCAAGGTTCAAACCCTACTCCACCATTTCTTAATTCCGATTTTCCAATAGTAAATTATTTACAAGCCTTCAAAATTGAAATAATAAAAAAAAACCTGGCAGAGGAAGGGTAAAAGCAGAGCGAACGCGTTGGTATGCGATCACCTAGACGAATGTGTGTGAATGTGAATGACAGGGTTGCGAATGATAAAATCGAGCGAGACTGCAAACCAGACCTGAGACATGTATAATTGATAAAATTACTGAAGGGACTCTGAGATGGTTTAGTCAAATGTGTACCTTTAACGAATGAAGACGAAAGAATAGTAAGACAGTTATGAAAAACTTGTCGAAATCCGGCGCTCCCTAAACACTAGGTACGGAGATCGTGCTTTTGCCGTTGCCGGCCCCTCTGCCTGGAACCAGTTGCCTTCAAACTTACGGATCATCGACAGTTCCAGTCAGTTTAGATCACAACTAAAATCTTACTTTTTTAGTTTATTAAACTCTCAATTTTAAATCAGAAAATATAATGTGTCACTTAAACTTAGTTAGAATGTAAGTTTAAGCGCGCTTAAGGTGATTTTTCACAAAAATGGCGCTATGTAAATCAACCGAATCTTATTATTATTATTATTAAAACGAACGGATCTGTACGACGAGAACGATCAAGGAAAACTGAATATGATCAGATAAATCAAAACCTTAAGACTGGTTATGTCAAAAGTAGACAACCGAAGGACACGTATGATGAGATGTACGAGGCATATCCAGAAAGTAAGAGTACTGTTTGACTCTTATGCTGTGAGATTTCCAAAAGTTGGCAATACTGATTAGCAGTGGGGATTTTTTGAACACAACGAGCACCAGCGGCCCTCGTCAGTACCAAATCTTGCCTCGTAGTTTTCGTTTCTGAGATAGATGTCAATAAGAAATCCCGCCAAGTGCGAGGTGCGCGCTGTCATAAGGTTCCTTCTCGCGGAAGGAAATTTGAATTGGAAGGTGAGGATTTTCTGATCTCCATTGTAACTGGTGATGAAACATGGGATGCTCATTACACCCCTGAGACGAAAAGAAAGTCATCACAGCGGCGGAACAAACAACTTGTAATGCCAAAAGGGGATAATTTCGATTGATTTTTCTGATTGACGATTACAGCAACACGGTACTGTGAACGGGACAAATCTTAAAGGAGCGCATCAAAAAGCTTGTGCCACGACTTACGACTTACATTTAACGGGAAGGCGATTACGTGGAAAAATAAGAAATATATATACAAACAGTGTACTGTAATTTTTTTTAGATATATTTTTTTATATAATACAAAAATTGAGTACTCTTACTTTCTGGATATGCCTTGCATGAATGTGGATTAAGGAAAAAAAATGTTAGGATAGACGTGTGTGGCGAGCCATCATATCTGCCTACCCCTACGGGGAAACGGCGTGATAGTAGTAGCATTAGTAAATAAAAAACTTTGTTTTCTGCTTTTTCTTCAACATTGGTGCATCTTTTTTTACCCCATAACTCTAGAGCCTTCCACCCTACCAGCAGCCTTTCATTTCACTGAGGGAAGGGGTTAGTTAGTTCCTCCCCTTTTCGCACTACACACTCGAACACGGTGTAATATAGGCTTTCATGACATACGCCTCTCTCCTCTTTCCGCAATCTTCAACCCCTAGCTCTGATGTCATACTATTAAAAAATATCACTTTCATAATCAGTCGAGTGCTGAGAAATTCAAATCAGATGAAACGTTTGTAAGGACGAGTATATTACATTTTGATTACAAAACTATAATTTAAAGTTGATGATAGATGATAATTTTCCATATTATTTTTATTAGTAACATAATTATACCCACTGCATTTTATTATATTTGGTTTTAAGATGAGTTGTGTCCATTTTTTTCCAAATGAAAAGAACAGGAGGATAAAACCAACAAAAAAAATGTGACAATAATCTTTTTTATTTTATAACCAATTAGTCAATAATTCAAAGCTTTTTCACCGTAAACTGGGCATTTGCCTATTAACGGTATTTACCGCGAGCAGCTTTATGCCCTTGATTCAACATAAACAAAAGTTTTGACATTGCATTTTGAAGGCTTGTAATTAAATAAAATAATGTATTTAACATAAAAGCAAACACAATTTTCTTTAGAACATCAAATTTCTTTTTGAATGACGTGTAATTTTTGCAATTTTCCATAACTTTGGTGATAATTTTTAAATTTGGGAAAAAACTGACCCGAATTTTTTATTTATTTAAATCTTCATATTTAAAAAATTAGTGCTACTGCGAACTTATTGCTAAAAGCAATAACTTCCAGCCAACCAAAAAACAGGCAAAAGAAAAATTGGTAAAAATTTGTACTAACAAATAAAACATACATCAAAAGATAACGGCAGAAATGCCGTCTATAAATAAATAAATAAATAAATATCTAATAATTAAAAAAAAACTGCTTTTTTTAAGGGGAATATAAGGTTTGCACATTTAACCTTAAATAATAGCACATTATGTTGTACATATTAAAGGATGAGGATTGTGCAACCAGGTAATGAGTTCGAAAGGAGATAGAAATAAGATCCAAAGAAAAAAACGAAGCATGTTTAAAAACAAAATAATGAAGGGAGGTCACTTTTTTTTATTTTTATAAAAACCTTTTTTAGCATAAAATAACAAAACATACAGTAAAAAAATGAAACACTTAAGGTTGAGCTTGCCAAAAAAGAGTCTGGCTCTTGTGTTTGGCAAGTTTAAAAAATATTATAAAAAAGAAACAAAAAATGCAAAATAAAATAATACAATAAATAAAATACTAAACAATTGTAAAAATTGAGAAAACTTAAAACCAATGACAAATAAAAACACAAAATTTAGAAATTGATATACACAGGCACATATTATACATACATCTTTATTTTCAAAATACGGTTTATGTTAATATATGTAGACATGTAAATACCTAATATTTTATAAACTCCGTGAAATACGTTTTTCATTATAACAATATTATCCAGTTTACCGGCGTTAACTTTGTTAATAATTAACAACAAGAGTAAAAAAAGTTATAACGTTTAAATAAAACAGCTTTTTCGTTTGTATGGTACAAACCCTTCAATTTTTTAACTTTGCACTTTTTTACCTAAACTTTTGGTGCTGGCTCGCTGTGAGTAAGTTTCAGTAAACAGGTACAGTTAAATGTTTATCCAATTGAATCTCTGGTCCCAACATACTAACAACACTTTGAAGGCAGAGCAAGTTAGTTAGTAGTACGTTATACAATACAATACAATTCAGTGCATTAATTATCTTGGGTAACCGCCATTCCCTAAAGCTATATGGGTCAAACCGCAAATACATACATTGCCTACACCTATGACTGTGACGTCACGTGAAATAACTATACCACGCTTTAACTGTATCTTAAAAGAACCCAATATAAAGGAAACGGCATTTTTTTCAAATTTATTTATTTTGCTTTTTCTGCATAATGTTAATTGTACATTGGCAGGCTTCTTGCCAAATGGCAATTTCTTCCAACTAACCGATAAAAGGAAACATTTTTACTATTAATATTTAAAGCATTAACTTTTTGGTCAAACCTAAATATTATTTAATATTTACATACAACCACTTACCGACTTTTCTATGCCTACCAGCGACAGGCATTTTAATTGACACATGCACTGATTAGGATCTGTGCATGTTTGTCGTCATAAGCATTGAAATTTTAAAAGGTATAGGAGCGTTAAGACTATGTTAGTTATTGAATTCCTGATCTCTTTCATTTTTATTAAAAATTGAAAACAAGCAAAGAATATTTCATTAATTCGTTTATTTAATATTTCATTCATACATATGTTTTATATTTTACTTTGTTTCCTGGAATACGTAATTTTTAATTTATTCATTTAACATGTTAGACATAATTTTAAATTGTAAATTGGTGGATTTTTTTCCAAATGACAACTTCTTCCAACCAACTAATGATGATGATTTCACTAAATAAAGGTATTATTTAGTTTATTTAATTAAAGTTTTTTTTTTGGTTTTATTTTTCAAAAACTTATATTTTTGAAATACTTATGTTGTATTATTTTTTTCATTATTATTATCTAGTTATTCTCAACTTTACTGTGTTATATTCATATTTAGACCATAAGATTTTCTCATGGTTATTTTTATATTTTATTTGAAGATGTTATGTTTCTTTTTTACTTTTTGTTTTTTGTATTTTATCTTCACTAATTTTTTTAGTTTTAATTATTCTATTATTTCATACTTTGTAATAAATGTTTATTGTGCACTGCTGTGATTATTCCTGTAAATTATTATTTTTTGTAAAAGATTCATTGAACCATTGATGTATAAATAAATAAATATGTTGTACAAGTAGGTAAGATATTGGCTTCGAACTAAAAAGTCAATAGGATAAAAATCACCCCAAAATTAAGGAAAAGAATCCGATTTCCGACTTAAATTAATAAAATTAAAATTAAAAATTCATAAAGGTTCATTCGGTGAAACAAATGTTTTTCCATAGCTTTTAAATTAGGTGTTCGCTTGCTTATCACAGAAATATTTTTAAAAGCATTTCACTCCAATTTATTTTCTCATGCGCTGCAAAATCCTCCCACCATCGCATCGTCATTAAAGTATGAAGTCTTTTGTACCAGGTATTTGTAAGCGAGTAGCTGGTGGATGAAAAGCCGAAATCTTTTTTTTAGCCATTTGAATTAAGGACATCTTTCGGCATTATATTCGTAGAATCCGTCGCCTGACAGAATCCAAACCACAGTATTTGCCGCTATGCACAAAGCCGCCAAGATCCCATAGAAAAATGTTCAGAGAACTGAAATTTCACATTTGGGCTTTCTTAATGGTCTCTTAAAATTCTCGCCTGAAAGCTTTTAAATACGAGTAACATAGCTATGTACATTACTTTGCATCGTGATTACACGCTAAAAGTAATTATTTTCAGAAAACTGCATATTTATAAATTACAAAGAATGCTGTCAAAATGCAATCTCTCAGGTGAATCTGTAGTAAAACTATGTACGATTGGTGCACAAATGTCAAAATCCGTACATTATATAAGACTGAGATAAGTTTAGATAAGACTAGGGTTTTAGACCCGGGTTTCCCCAAACCCGAAAACCCCGGGTTTTCGAATATTTTTCAAATTTATACGTAGGGAATTTGTTATATATCTTATACTGTAAAATACCAATTATATTTCTTAATTTGGAACCAAGGCCGAATTGAACTAGCCGGACTGGGTAAGGCTCTCAATCAAATGAACAATGAGACGAAGTGAGATAGAGATACATGGCGACGTCGTACGCCATAGCTCTATTTCACTCAAGTTTATGAATTGGGGATTTCCAGCAGCACGTGCGTTATTCACTTATCTCTTTTTAATATATTTGTTCCGTGTTTAATGTCCTGGATGAACATATTGATTTCTCCAAAACGAAAGCCATTTTCAGAAAGAGTGTACATTCTGGATTTTGTCTAAGTAAAAAGACCATTGCAGGAGACTGCTGCGAGATATTGCATAGATTCATATACTATTAAGTGTGTTGTCCAGGTGCCCTTTGAAATATATGTATTTTTATGTTATAATATTTAATTTTTATTTTTGCTTTTATTTATTTATGTACATGTTTCCACTCTCCATTATGTTGTATCCCAACTCAACACAGAGCCCTTGGTCTCATAGAGTTTGGGATACATTATTATGTTTATTTTTTCTCAAAATCTCAATAAGGCGATTATTTAACGTGAATGCTTATAATAGCTCAGAGTCTAAACCAGAAGTAACTGTTGAGGTAGGAGTTAAAGATGGAATTGATGATGATGCTACAAAAATTGGCGCTTCCACCAAACGAATGTCCCTTTCTGGTGAGCTTAGCATATTCCTCCGGCAGAATGATAATAAGGAAAATCATCAAAAATTCAAATCTGATTTACATATCATAAGAAAAGAAATTGAATTGTTTCAGGCAACAAACAACCGGCCTAAAATGCTAGATAAATTTTTCAGGTCTTCAACAACAATTCGACCAACTTCGGTGGAGGATGAACTAGCATTTTTTGTAATGGTACTCTTTGCTAATAAACTCAGAACCCGACTCAATGATGATACGTCGCGTGTAATGATGGTTGTAAATCAGTTTTGAAAAAAAACAGATATGTTTACCACTTTTGTTTATGTTATACGTATAATATATGTATATGTTTATCAACATCAAATTTATTTACTGTTATTTTTTATGTTTGAAACTCAAAAATAAATTAAATGCTTCTAGAAAACAATATATTTTTTTAGTTCTTTATTATTGACTCCCTGGAAAAACTCGAGTTTTAAATTTTAAAAAAACGACGCTTGCTCAAATGCTCAAAATCACTTGTTTGGACATGTAGAGCGAAAACAGCGAAAGAAAAGCTAATCGAATTTTGATAGACGAACTCGAAGAAAACTAAAAAAGTTATGGCATGACCAAATCTAACAAATGCTTAAAGATGGACATGTTGAAAGTCGAAATAATCGGTGCGCTGCCTTTGAAGATGTATAAATGTAAAGAAAGCAAGACTTGCATGCAGACGGAGTGATAAGGCGATCTTTCGTCACTCCCTGCTCTTATGGTGAAACCGCGTGATGGTTTGTTATTGATGACATGGTTTAATATTCACAAAAATCAACATCTAATTTTTTAAAAGCGGATTTCGATGTTTAAACATTATTATTTACTTTTAAGCCTTTATTATTTAATAAAGATTATATTTGAAGCACTAACTTTGTGATTATTCATTATAATAAAATAAATAAAACAACTTTGTTTTTAACCACTAATTTTTATTTTTCACCGACCGGTTTCAAAGCAAACAAGCTTCTTTGTCAAGGTTTACGTAACTAATGAATTGATTCCATTTTATTTCTATCATGTTCATTGTTCACTTAATACTACACGTGAACCCAATAAATCAAGTGGTTTTTTTTTACACGAGTGGTAATTTGATATTATTATATTTGAAGTAAGACAGGAGAGGACTAAACGTAAACCTTGACAAAGAAGCTTGTTTGCTTTAAAACCGGTCGGTGAAAAATAAAAATTAGTGGTTAAAAACAAAGTTGTTTTATTTATTTTATTATAATACCTTTATTATTTGTTTGTTTGTTTTTGTAAGATTTTAACTCCTGTATATTTTCTAATTGCATGTGCCCTATCAACACGTTATTATTATTTTTAATGGTTAATATATATAGTGCCAGTTGCGTAATGTAAAACCTTAAGAGTTATTTGAGTTATTTTTGTGCTACTACTTTGGTAAAGGTGCGCAGTAAGATTTGCATGTTTATCATGGATTGCAATAATTCAAATGAGTGTATAAATATTTAATAATATTAACAAAGCTTAAATGTGATATATAGTTCTTTAATTTAAGTTTCGTCACATAATATATCTAAATTTCAGTTTGTTTTATATTTCGTAATTTCAAGTATTTAAAATTATATACTTTACTATAGAAACTGTGCGAGAGACGTACGATCAAATAAATAAAAACTATATAATGTAAAAACTACGGATAAAAAATAAATAAATATTTATAAAGAAAATCGACAGCATTATTTTTACTTCCTAAAATTGTATTAAAATACATTTTTGATTATAGATGGGTTTAAAATTAAACGGCACATACGTAAATCTAGTATTTTTATTCATTATATGCGAGTACCCATAGCAAGATCACTTTCTTCCACTGACTCAACATCTCGGTCCACGGCTCAATCCCAAACTTGAATACTAAACAACCACTACTTGAGAATTCTCTAAGCCCGACTTTGTATAATAACAAGTACAGTGACTGGGTAGGTTCAACGTTAGGTATGTGTAGGTAGGTAGGGGTAGGAGCCACAGGCGCGGGGTTGAAAACCCCGAAATAGGCAAGTCGCTCTCAAGGGGTGCAGAAAACCCTTTTGTTTTCTACTATAAGCAAGCCATGCAAATTGCTGAACTCCTTGTTTAAAAACTCTCACGTGTAAATATGTATATAACAGCATATACAAAGGAATTTACGAGTATAGAGGATGTTATTTTATTATTTTTTATTTTATTTGTGAATTTAAAATAATATTTCTCAGCATTTTAACTAACTTATTTTTTTACCATACCCGTGTTAAACTGAAATAATTCGATAGTCTGATGGAAGGGACCGTCTGTAGTTTTTTTTTAATGTTTTGTTTTCAGGAGTTTAAGTAACTATTTAAATAAATACAGATAAAAAACAGGATTCATTTAAAAAGGTAGTTATTTATTGAAATCTGATCAAAACGCTATTTTTTTAAATTAAATATAAAGAATCAAGGCCTTATTTCACCTATATTTTTTTAAATACAGATGGTGCCTTTTGTCATCTGACTTCCAAATTAAAAACATAAAAATAAAAAGAAAAATAAATTAAACACTTATTACATAAAATAAAATACAAGAGTTACGAATAACAATCCAATTTGAGAAAAAAACATTAAAATGCAAGTCATACATAATACATGTAATTACGAACATAAACCAGTATACAACATAAAGCACTCATTCAAATAAATGGAATGTAATACAAAAACGAAATTGAAACAATATTATTAATATAGTCTATAAAGCGTTATTAGAATTTAATGTAATTTTATAATGCTCTGTGTCCAGGCGGATTAAGAATAAAGTACTTTGCGCAAAACAAAACTCTAACTTCGGACGAGCGTTTTCAGATAAAAACTCTGAATAAGGAAATCGAGTGGAGATAAATTTGCATCGTTGTGCAGTAGATGACGCGTTCATCAACCATTGCTAAGGCCCCAGGCTCAATTCCTGGGAAGGTCAACAAAAAATATTGTTTAGAATGGTTGTTCTACACTATTTCATATTCCCGGACTGCACATGGAGCGTAAGACTGATCACTTTACCTTCATGTAACAGATGATTGATGTATGAAGTCTGAGCTAATAAATAAAAAATGTATTCTGCGGTAACATTGTAGACTTCATATTATGGTTGTTATTTCTTTTCTAATTTAGTGACGAATTTTGTAATACTAACTTGTGATGAGTAATTTTGCTTCATATGATGTATCACGCTGCAACGGTTTTTTTTTATGTGCCAATACATGTATCATGTAGTGTTCTATGCACTGTTAATATAAAAAAAACGATTCAATTATTATACTTAAATCGCAATGGGAAACTGGCGTTTTGCATAGACTTCGTGGCTTGCTTGTTCATCCTGTTACGTTTGCCGTCTACTACGCTACATTTCCACCTATTTTATCTATCATGTAAATTAGGTTTTGCTGTCAAAATTCAAATCTTAGAAATTAAAGTTATTTAAAACAGAGCTCTGAGAAACGTTCTTGGACTGACATGGGATTCCTATTTCAAGGATATTTACCGAAAGACACAAATACTTCCTTTTAAGGCATGACACCACCTATACTATTTTAAATATCATATTTATTTCTGCTTACACAAATTTATAATACATATTTAATTATGATCTTTATAACAACAATACACGAAACTCAAAAAATTCTCATGTATCTAAATTACGCTCAATGAAGTTTGACAAAAGTCCATTTCCAATTTAATAAACTGCCCGATGAACTAAAAAACGAAAAATCGAATTGCAAATCTTAAAGTCTTGCAATTAAAAAAATCTTACTCAAATCTTTTTGATAGTAATAACTTTTATTACAATTTATATAAACAGTGAATAATAATGTGTTTTATTTTTCTAATATTATGTTTTCTTACTATTTTGGATTGTATGTATTACCTGATATCATGTATTGTCACAAAAATGTTTTAATTTTTTTTACCGTCCCAAATTAGTTTTTTTAAAAAGGATTATAATATCTTGTTCATGTTTTATATGTTTTATTAATAACGAATAAAAAAAATTAAAAACAAGACAATGACATAATAGTAACAAAAACGCAGACATGCACAAATATTATACAAAACAATCACATGGCACTCAGGTTCTAACTAAATTGGTCCTTTCAGCACGTTCACTACATATTTTTATACAATTACGATAGTGAAAATGTATAGTGGAATTTCCATTTTAGGGAAATTAATGTTTGGACATTTATAGTTTCATTTCTTAATTGATTAAAAATGTCTACTTTGTGCTTTTCCAATCGGTGGCTGCTTATGGCATAATGGCTGGGGAGATTGCTCGACAATTGTCGTGAACCCCCTAATCAAGAAGCAAAAACTTATTCTTAGAGTTATGTTTCGGTGCCCTCTGACCTACCCATCTGAACCATTATTTCAATTTTTAAAAGTTCTTGATTGATTCGTCAAATCTATATCAAGAATGTATTGACAATTATCTGGTCAGGCGACTATGGAAGGAGGTCCCAACTCCCAACAGAATGCCCGCACAAGATTTTCGCGTAACCTAAACATCTTAATACCGAGAACGATGTTTGCTCGGAGACACTTTTCATATATAGCTCCAAGAGTGTTCAACGTCTTGGATGAACATATTAAGTTCTCCAAAATAACGTCTTTATTTAATATGAAGATCAATAATTGGATTGTATCGAGGGGTAGAGACCACTGTATGAGATTGCTTCGGTAATAACTGCATAAAATTCCTGCTGTTTTCATTATTATCCATATACGTATATCGTGTATGTGTATGTCATCACTGTCATACGTATTATTTTATAACTTTTGATTCCATTTTCGACATGCATTATAATTTTTCTTTTATTATTTTGTATATTGTTTTGATTATTTTGCATATTGTTTTGATTACCTGTATATTGTTTCAATAAGTAAATAAATATTTTTGATTTATAAATCGAAAAGTCCCGACTTAACACGGAATTTTCGAACAAGTCTGAACATAAAAAAACATTTAATTGTGTCCATATAAAATTGTGTATTTTGTGCATTAAATAAAATAAAATAAAATTAACTATTTTTCAACATTTTTCGTGGGCTTTTTGACCACTTCCATTATACATCCTGTACATTTATACACAAGGAACCTTCCATCTAGATTCTCTTCTTTGAGGAGGCACCTCGACGGATTTGATTTTTCTCCTTTTGCATCGTCTAGCTTAGCTCTCGTGATTTTTCACAAGTACAGGAATATTTTAGGGTAAGTTTTTAGACAAAGAAACTTGCTTTTTCTTATCGCAAGATCTTTTATTAAAATGAAACATTTTTTCAAACAGTCTACTTCCTATTTGTAAGTAGTCTTTTCAAGTATTTTGTCAGTATGAGGAAAAGAAGATTTTCGCTGGCAAAAAAATATTTTTAATTGAATATTTTTTTTAAAATAAAAATGTACAACCGTCTAGTCCGATTCAAATGTTGAATCTGCAGTCTATTTAAAAGAATATATATAGAAATAAATAATATTAAGGAAATATAATTAATATCCATCAAACTTCGTGGTTAAATTAATATTTTTATTTATTAACCAACAAACGCTTTTGCCTATATGTGTTTAAGATGATGTTTAAGAATGGTGAAATTGTTTACAAAATTATATTTATATTCGCGATGGACTTAATTTTACACGGTTTGAAAATAATTCCCAAAACAGGCAAGTAACAAACTTTGTAAATGCCTAAACTATGTATATTTTCATTTCAAACGTTGTATTTGTTCATTTTATTATTCAATGACCTACAATTTCTTTAAAAATAAAAACCTTATTGTTTAGAGAACCTATGTTTAAATATTTTTTTAAAAATGGGTGATAGATTTAACATAAGCTGAATGCTGTCAAAATGCGATATCTCAGGCGGATGTGTGGTAAAACGATGTGTGATAGGTGCTGCACAAATGTCGAGATCTGTGGAATATATAAAACATAAATTAGCATTATCGACAAAATCAAGAAAGGAGTGTTGCGTCGGTTTGAATATGAAGAGCAAATAGACAGAAAAAGATCCGCTAAAAAGATTTACGATGCAAATGTTGATAGATCCAGAAAACGAGGGAGACCAAAAAATACATGGTATGACCAAATCTAATAAACACTTAAAGGCAGAGGGATATAGCGTTCCATCCTCTTTGTTAAATGGCGCGATGGTTTATTTGTTTGTTTGTTTAGGTGCTGGATTCAACCCTTAAAACCCTTAGATTAAGCGATCACTTTAAGGCTGCATAACATTCATCATTCTGCGCGTTTTAGTATATTCCAGCATAAGCAAAGTTACATGGGAAGGAATTACAAAAACAATGACACGTCATAAGGTTTTCGTTTCACTTTTACCCCCTTTCCTCCTAATAATGTAGATTTTTCACATAGAAAAATTCCGTTTATTTTTTAAAAATTTAAGTATATTATCAGTATTTCTACAATATGTTTCTAATTGCCATTTATTTTCTCAAATTAAACAATCTGGGTAGAAAGGAAAAAATCGCCTTGCTAATATTTAAGAGTATTAAAGTTCCCCACATTGATTATTTCCACAGTATA